>NW_015161028.1:7422-21538 GCF_001447785.1 Gekko japonicus
TGTATGAAGTTTTCTTAAAAGGAATAAAAGACGCTGATCAATTCCTAAGTTGGACAGCTTATCCCAAAGTTTACCTCTTATAACAGAGTCAAACGCACCTTTTAGATCAATAAAGGCAACATATAGTTTCTTGGAACCTACTTTCATATATTTCTCAACTAAGGCTGCTAAAATTAAACAGTGGTCCAAAGTTGATTTATTTTTAGAGAATCCAATCTGTTCAGGGCCAATAATATTGTTTTCTATTACCCACCTACGTAATCGCTGCTCAAGATGTTTAGCATATAGTTTGCCCGTTACAGAAAGAAGGCTAATAGGTCGGTAATTATCCGGAATTTTAGGATCCCCTTTCTTGTAGAGTGGAATTATTATTGAGTTTAACCAAGAATCTGGCAAAATGCCATATAAGTCAATAGATGTAAAAAGCGCGGCAAGGACTGGAACCCACCAGTCAATATTTTTCTTAAAGACTTCAGCGGGGAGACCTTCGGGACTGGGGGCTTTGCAAGATTTCAAGCTACCTATTAGGTCAGTAATTTCCTTCTCATTAACAGGGGACCATCTGGGACTATGAGAAGGAATAGTTAGTTCATGGATAGGAGAAACATCAGTATAAGAGTTTAAGAGTTTAGAGAAATGGTCAGCCCAAATTTGGGGAGGGATATCGACTTCAGAAAAGAAATTATTCCTAGATGCTTTAGCAATTGCTCTCCAAAAGGTCTTACAATCACGAGATTTAAGAGAAGGGAACATTTGGGACCATAACTACAGGCAATGGGCTTTCTTCTTCCTCCTAACTAGATCCTGAAATTCCTTTTTAGAGGCAAGGAAGGTATCAAATCTATCATCCGTGGCATTTAAACAGGATTCTTTAAACAAGGCTCTAAGGCGTCTTTTATGAATTAAACATTCCCTATCAAACCATGAAACAGGTTTTAAGGGACCGGACTGTACAGGCTCCGCCAACGAGGAGCAAAGCAACTCAGACTGGGCAAATGCCGAAAGAATCTCAGAATGGGAACCAGAATTCAGAATCAAAGCTTTCTGAGCAAGAGAAGACTCAGAGTGGAGAAGGATAGAAAGAGAGTCCTCCACAGGTTGCAACTACTTAATTCTTTTAAGAGTTGTATACCTCTGTGAGTCAGCTAAAGGTTCTTGGGGAAATGCATTATTATTGGAGTAAACCAGGGAGAACAAAAGTGGAAAATGGTCACTTTCAGGGCGAAAATCAACATTAACAGAATTAACTTAATGTAGGGAACTGGGGTGACAAATACCATGATCAATCACACGTCTCCCTTGACGGGCCCAAAGACGAAACCCAGTTCAAGAGATTGGACCCAATTCTTGCATTAAAATCACCCAGAAGAAACACAGGAATCTCAAAATATTTTTGAATTATATCGGAAACAAACTCATATAAATTTAACCAGTTACTATCTAAGAAATTATCATTACCAGAAGGGGGAAGGTACACATTAATCAAAATAAAACATGGAGAGGAATTGGACAATAAGACCGCATGGGCAATGTTATTACAGCTTCCAAGTGGCACAATCCTGGAAAATATTTTTGTTTAATTAATATTGCTAGGCCTGCTTTACAGCGACCCCTCGAATTTTCACGGAAAGCTGGGATAGAGTAAGTGTCAAAACCCTTAGCATTCAAATTTCCAGACATCCAAGTCTCTTGTAAACATATACAATCAAAGGTCCCTAGATAGTTAATAAAATCCGGATAATCTTTTTTCTTATTCCAACCCGAGATGTTCCAGGAAGCTAGTTGGACATAGCTAGCAGGATATGAATTAGGTAGTCAATCAATTTCTTCAATTATATCGAGCCTCTTATGAGAATCTTTGATGATGCAACCATTTGCACCAAGAGAGGACTCAGGAGCAGATGGACGGCTGAGAGGATCTGAAGGCACTGAAGGAATATAACCCGAGGAGGAAGTGGCCAGTTGATCCACACTAGGAGACGGCAAGGATGCTTGAGTGGATGGGACAGGCCCTGTAATTGAGCCAGTCTTTTTAAAAGGCAGGGAGTTAGGCACAGGCAGAGAGATTTTATAGGCTCGAAGGCGCTGCACAATATTTTCCAATTTATCGATTACACCCTGCTGTTCCATAGGAGAAAGGTTACCCAAAGTAAGAAAATAGGAGTCGTCCATGGGATCACAGTCCAGCAGTAGCATTGAATCCTTTGGCGTCTGCGACTGAACTGGAGACAGGGGAGCTAATTTGGAATTAGAAGGTGCACTTAGAGGAGGCTGAGGAGGAACAGAGGCGTCAGTTACAGGCATAAAATTGTCTGTCTCCATTGGAGCACCCTGGTTACCGCCTGCCAATAACGAAGGACTCAAGTTCAAAACAAGAGCCAACCTTTTCCTAAAGGTTTTTAAGAGCGGATGTATCACTGGATCATAAAAGACTCTTGAGAGCTGAATTCCAAAGTTAGCCAAAAACTGTCTCTGAGACAAAAGTTTTTCTGGAATGCCAGAGTTCTTGAAGGATAAAATTAATCTTTTCCCAGTAAAAGAAGGAGGGAGGGGCTGAACAGTTACCAAATCGATAAAATTCTTGCTGAGTTTCATAATAGAGGCCAATGATTGTAATATAGAACTTCTGCTCTCCCACCTGGCAAAGTTCACAGGCCTTTTAGCTATAGTGAGAGCAATCCTGTTACTCAGTAAAACTCTCCTGGAACAAACAGGAGCAACATTAACTGTGTAACTCTCTGAAGCTGCAGAAATGGTTGAGGATGCTCTCATCACCAATGGGTGTCTTCCCCCAGCATTTACTGGAGTTTTGC
Organism: Gekko japonicus; assembly: GCF_001447785.1. Classification (NCBI taxonomy): domain Eukaryota; kingdom Metazoa; phylum Chordata; class Lepidosauria; order Squamata; family Gekkonidae; genus Gekko; species Gekko japonicus. The sequence goes on from NW_015161028.1 coordinate 10,236, forward strand.
TTGGACTTCACGGAATTTTGTTGGTTATCAATTGCTCCTCAATTAATTGCAACTTGTGAAGTATTTTGTTTACATAGTCCCATGTTTTAGAGATTGTTTCGGCTGTTAATATACTATGGGTAGCAATTAACTTCACAAGGTCAGCATTAGATAAATGCTCGAAGGAATCGTCCACTGAGACTTTAGGAGAAAGAGGCATAGTTTGTGGGTGAAAAGTTTCACTTGCTTCCTCTGATGCCGGCTGTAAATTAGCACCAGCCTGCAGCTGCAAGGGAGATAAGAGGAATTGAGCATTATCCTCCTGTTCTAACACCTCATATCTGTTGTTGGCGCAAGGAATAAGATATTCCCCCTCAACTTCGAGGTTGTTAGCAAAAAAGTCCTTTATCTTCAGCTGTTTGGAGCCACAAGAAGGGGGGGAGTCGGGGGAGTCAGCAGGCAAGCAACCTCTATCTCTCTTCCTCGACATAGCAATTAAAATGCTAGTAGCTTCTGCTTCCTAATCAATCACATACTAAGGACTCCCTCCCGGCAGCCTAACTATAAAACTATAAATTAGGACACTAAATAAAAAGAAAAAAAAGAACTCTTATCTCAGACCGCATGAGCTCGCGTCCTTGCCCAGATTGCCCGGAGACATGGGCTGGGCTGGGATGTCCTCAATATGCGGATGACACCCAGCTCTATCTGTTGTTGGGCGGTCAGTCTGGCTCTAACCCGGAAGATCTGGACTGAGCGCTGCGGGACGTAGCGGACTGGCTTAGGCTGAGTCGACTGAAACTTAATCCGACGAAGACGGAGGTCATATGCCTGAATTGGAGTGGTATGGGGGTAGGGGTCCCACTTCCGGCCTTCGGTGTGGCGCCATTGTTGCCAGCTCCGAGGGTCAGGAGTTTGGGAGTGCTCCTGGATGCTTCCTTGACAATGGAGGCCCAGGTAGCAGCCACTGCCAAGGCAGTCTTCTGTCATCTACGACTGATTAGGCAGTTGGTCCCCTTCCTCGAACGCAACAATCTGGCATCTGTGCTCCATTCGATGGTCACCTTGAGGTTGGATTACTGCAATGCTCTCTACATGGGGCTGCCCTTGGGGCAACTTCGGAAACTGCAGCTGGTGCAGAATGCCGTGGCCAGGTTGTTGATGGGTCTCCCTGTGAGGGAGCACATCCAACCTGTGCTGAGGTCACTGCACTGGCTGCCAATAGCGTTCCGAATACACTTCAAGGTGCTGGTTATGTCTTTTAAAGCCCTTTATGGTCTGGGGCCAGTCTACCTGCGGGACCGCCTTTCCCCGTACATTCCCCCAAGAGCACTGAGATCTGAGCTGCAGAATCGTTTAGTCCCCCCTGGCCCTAGGGACGCTAAGTTAACAGCGACAAGAACCAGGGTGTTTTCCCTAGCTGCACCAGTATGGTGGAATCAGCTCCCAAACGAAATCCGCGCTCTACGGGATTTCCACCAATTCCGCAGAGCGGTAAAGACTGAGCAGTTCCGTCAAGCGTTCAATAGCCCAGATCAATCATTCTAGCACTTTATATGACCGGCCGCCATGCGCAAACTGTAATGTTCAAATTGTAATTTTATTGTTAATAAGTTATATTGGCTGTTTTATTGATTGTTTTTAGATGTACTGTATTAATCTTTACTGGTTTTTAATTGTTGTAAGCTGCTCTGAGCCGCTTCGACGGGAGGGTGGGATAAAAATCTAATTAATAAATAAATAATAAATAAATTTGAAGCCCTTCACAGCCTAGCAATGCTCCCTTTAAGCTGTGGAGTCCTGTGAGCAAACATTCTACTTTCTGAGCTACTGGCATTGAAGTTGTGGGCAGCTGAGATATCCCACTTCCTTTCCAGCTCTGACAGTTCGGGAATTCCCCTGTGGTATGTTTATTGAATACATTACAATGGAAGTCTGGTGTTTTCCCTCTGATATTTGTTTGAGTTGGTTTAGTGTCCTGGGGTTGTAATCTCTGATTGGTTTGTTCTGTTGGTTGGCAAGAAGCTTCCTTGTTCTGAAACTATCCCAGTACGTTCTGTTCTGAAACTATCCCAGTATGTTCTTGTTACTGAATAACCTAAGAGCAAGAACTTGAGTGAGTACCCAAATGTTGACCTGCTGTTAAGAGGGAACTTTACATCCTCTATCTGAAGCCAGGCCTGGCAGCCGGTGGCTGACATGGGCCAGAAAAGGAAAGAGCGACTTTTGTTCTGGATGAGGCCCATGAGGGTGCCAGTTCAAGTTTCCTGGTAGCACTTGGAGTCCAAGCTAAAGTGGCTGAATTCCAGAGAGCTTTTGGGAGGCCTTGACTGCCTCCATCCCAATTGTTGCTGCTCTCACATGTTCTGTTGTTTTTCAGTTACCCTGTGTTATTTTCTCTTCTTCACATTTTTAGGTGTTTTCAATGTGTGCTTTGGGTCTTTGTGAACTTTTAGTTCTGTGCCTTGAAGGTTTTGATCAAAAGGTCCGCAATTTTCATAAGATAAAGGGCCAAATGAAGGACTTCTGTAACACATTGATGGGAATTTAGCTGCTGAGATCGGACAAGACCAGGCTAGGCTAGGCTATCCAGGGCGACTGCATTTAGCCCCGAGGTGACAGCTGATCCAGTCCCATTGATCCATGCCATGGTAGCCTCGAGACTGGACTCCTGCCATAGGCTCTTTGTGGAGCTGCCCTTGAAGACAACCCGGAATCTGCAACGGCACAAAATATGACAGCCCATCATCTAGTTGGGGCAATCTGCTCTCACCATCCATATAACACAGATACTAAAGACTTTAAAATGAGCCAAATATACAAAGCTATCCGTAAATATGAGTGAACACTCCAGTATCCAGTGTCAATGACGATGTGGCAATGAATAAATGTACGTTATCAAATATGAAGAGAATAAAACATGCCAGTAAAGACCAGTGTGGTGTAGTGGTTAGCAGTGTTCCCTCTAAGCTGTGGAGTCTTATGAGCAAAAACTTTACTTTGTGAGCTGTTGGCATTAAAGTTGTGAGCGAGTGATTTGGCTACTGTATCAGTTAGTTTGCTCTGGAGCCATCCTTCCTGAGCTAAGACAAAAATCTGTGAGCCGGAGACTAAAAAACGGTGAGCTAGCTCACACTAACTCAGCTTAGAGGGAACACTGGTGGTTAGAGTGTTGGTCTATAGTCTAGGAGAGTCGGGTTCGAATCCCCACTCTGCCATGCATACTTATTGAGTGACCTTGGCCTAGTCACATACACTGAGCCTAACCTACCTCACAGGGTTGTTTTGAGGATAAAACAGAGGCGGAGAAAACTACGTAAGCCACTTTGTGTCCCCATAGGGGAGAAAGGTAGGGCACAACTATTTATTTGTTTCATTTTATATGCTTTATAATCCTATCCACAACCTCCGTAGCACGGTACAAAACACACAGGCGGCTTATATGTATACCAAAGAAACAACGATACTGAACACTGAACATGTTTATCCATATTACAGTCTGTTTCAGTGGCGCAAGCAGTTGGATTGGCTGAGTAAGTTAAATGGGAGAAAGAAGGAATAGACCTCTGTTATGCGGGAACAGAGTATTGTGTTCAGAGGAGGATGACAAAGATGGTGAAGGGTCTGGAGACCAAGTCCTATGAGGAAAGGTTGAAGGAGCTGGGTAGGCTCAGCCTGGAGAGGAGACGACTGACAGGTATACAAGGGCTGTCATATAGGGGATGGTGCAGAGTTGTTTCCTGTTGCCCCGGGAGGTTGGACCAGAACCGGTGGGTTGAAATTAAATCAAAAGAGTTTTCGGCTAAACAGGAACCCCCTGACATAGCGGTTCCTCAGTGGGACAGGCTTCCTCGGGTGGTGGGCTCTCCTTTGGAGGTTTTCAAACAGAGGCTAGATGGCCATCTGACAGCAGTGCCGATTCTGTGAACTGAGGCAGATCATGAGAGGGAGGGCAGGAAGGGTTGCCTCAGTGCTTAGTTCTTGTATATCAGTGATCACCACTTTGGGGCCAGGAAGCAATTTCTCTCCAGGCCACTTTGGCTGGAGATCCTGGAGGTTTTTTAGTCATTTTCTGGGCATGGAACAGGGCTCACTGGGGTGTGTGTGGGGGGGTATTTGTGAATTTCCTGCATTGTGCAGGGGGTTGGACTAGATGATCTTGGAGGTCCCTTCCAACTTTATGATTCTATGATTCTACGAAAGTACTAAGAGCACCACCTCTGTCGTATCTGTGTATACTTTCGGTGTGTTGTTCCTCAGCCACTGGAGCACAACATCTAAGCACCTTGTGAAAGCTTTTTTTTTTAAAAAAAATTATTTTCCGTTTTTCATAACTTACATAAATTTATTTCTCATTTTTAACAATTTGGGGTTAACATTACAACTTTTCTTCGTACCATTTTATGGCATTCTGCCATTTCTGTTTAAATTTTTCCTCTGATTTTCCCGCCAAAACCATATTCAATTTATCCATTTCGATTACATCAAAAAGAATGCTAATCAAGTCTTCCTTACTCAGTATACTATCAGACTTCCAGTTCTTTGCGATACATATTCTTGACATTGTAATTACATATACAATAATGCATGTTTCATTATATTTAAGTCCCTCAGGTGTAATGTTCAATAAAAAGATTTCCGGTGTAATCGCTAAGTCTATCCCTGTAATGTCTTTTATCAATTGTTTAGTAATTTTCCAGAATCTTTGTATTTTTTCGCAATTCCACCATATATGAAAATAAATTCCAATATTGTTCTTACACCTCCAACAGTTCGCTGAAACATTTGTATAGCATCTTTGCAGTCTATCTGGCGTCCAGTTCCATCTGTATATCATTTTTATTATATTTTCTTTATACGATGTGGCTTTTAGCAATTTAATCGACTTCCATGTTTTTTCCCCATTCTTCTCTCTATATATTCTGTCCCAAGTCTTTTTCCCATTTAATCATTGATGGTTTTTTCCAGTCCTCCTTTAATTCTTCTTCTAATAAGGTTATACGTTTTGCACCAGTTTTTCTTTTTTTCTCAGCCAAATCTTGTCTAGTTGTGTTTCTGTCCTATAGAATTCCACTTTTTTTCCTCTTATAACTCTTGAGGTTAATTGATTCCTTTCCCAAATTGTGAGATTTATATTCATTACTTGTAGGGCTTGCCACGATTTTAGTTCATTTTCTTCATCCAGTAAAACTTCGTATGTTATCTTTTTGTTCTCTGTTATTAATGTTGGCATTACAAAGGCCTCCACAGGTGATACCCACTTTGGTATTTTCTTGTAATATCTTTCTTTTATTTTCCTCCATATTTTCATTAGTGGTCCCCTTATTATATGGTTTGAAAAGCTTTTCTGTGTTTTATCCTTGTCATACCACACATAGGCATGCCAGCCCATGTGTAGGTCATGACCCTCTAATTTTAATAGTCTTCTGTCTTCCAGTAGCACCCAATCTCTTATCCATCCCAGTGTTGCTGCCTGGTAATACAAGTTCCAGTCTGGGAGGCTGAGACCACCTTTGGTTTTCTTTTCTCTTAGGAATTTCAATTTTATTCTGGCTCTCTTTCCTTGCCATATAAATTTTCTTATTAGCTTATTTAGGTCTTCGAAAAATTTACTATTTTTCAGAATTGGGATGCATTGCGCTAAGAATAATATCATTTTTATAGTAGATATTCTGCCCATAAACAATATTTGTAATTCTTGCCATCTTTGTAGATCTTTTTTGATCTCCTCCAATATAACATTTATAGTTGTTGTCATATAGACTGTTATTGTTGTTTGTAATGTTAATACCTAAATATTTAACTTTTTAAAACTATTTCTACATTTGTATTCTCTTGTAGTTCTTTAATCTCTTCTTTATTACAGTTCTTTGTCACCAGTTTAGTTTTGTTAATATTGATTTTCAGTCCAGCTACTACTCCATACTCTCTTATTATTTTTAGACGATTTTTTATCGATGACATCGGGTCTTCCAAAATATAGACCAAATCATCAGCGAACGCTTGTAATTTGAATTGTTCTCCTTTGATTTTCAGGAGGCGGTTTCTGGTTTCGATGAGGGAGGACGCAGAGCTTTGTGCTCTGAGCGTCCAACTACTCCTACATCTCCTAAAAATGTTCAAATAACGAACAAAAGCCCTTACAAGAAGAAAGGACTTTGGCAGGGAACTTGGGCTTCTTCTGGGAGAAGTGGCAACTCTCTCAGGGAAGGGGAAGCTGTTACAAAGCAAGGAGGTGAAAGGAGACAGAGCGGTGAGAAAAATCGTCTGCCTGCATAAGCCGAGATACGAGAAAGCCAAGGGGGACAACAGAAGACTGGAGATACAACCCGAAGCTAAGTATCTTAGTAAATTTTTATATTATCAAACAAAGTAGGATCCAAAGCTAAAAGTGACAGTGGAAGCTAAATCAGAACAGATAAAGCACTAGGAACACAGGAGAGAAGGTGGAAAAAATAGAACAGTGTAAAGTGGCCAAGTTAAGTTTCCACAGAGGGGTGGGGGACGTTTGGGGGGAAAAAAGCGCGAGAGTGAAGGATTAAAACTAGGGGAAGCAAAGTAAAATAAAAGACTCGGAACAGAAGCAATAGAGTTCATTACTTACAGCTGTTGTATTTGTCTCTTTAAGAGAAGAAGGCGAGGTGACGAGGCGGATCGGACGGTGAAAACCCAGGAAGTGAGGGGCCGAGCCAGGAGGAGGAGGAGGCTGAGCGCGAGGACGTGAGGCATGCTGACGTCACGGAGGAGTGAGCGTGGCGGCAGGAGAGGAGACAGAGCGGCGGAACGAGGATGAGGCTTGTTGCAGATGGAGATTGCATGTTTGGGAGCTAGAGGACTACGTAAAGAGCACAACAGACGGAACTTAACTTAGGAAGACGAAAACGGAGTGGAGGAGACATCGGAGGACAAGCTGCAAAGTAGAGCGAAACGAGACAGCCACAAAAAGAGACGGACACTTAAGGAGGGTTGAATATTAGGAGAGTGGAAAAGAAAGAGGAAAATAGAAGCAATAGTGATCATGGTAAAAAGAGACTGATTTAAAGGGACAGGAAAGATTAAGTAAAAAGCTTAGAAACTTGGAATAATTAATTAAAGAGGTGAAAAATATCCATAAACTGCATGGTGTCCATAAAAACAAATAAGTAATAAAAATCACTGATGTAAGAATAATACTGGAAACAAAGATGGCATCAGGGTCCTTGAAAAAAACAGGGATACCTTCTCCCAGTCAAAGGGGAGGTACATCCCAGTTAAAAGCAGTGACAGTGAATGACTTACAAATTATGTTGACTAATTATTTACAACAAGCAGCACAACAGACAGGAGAGATAATAAAAAAAAATTAGAACCATTACATGCAAAAATTAATGAAATCTCCATACAGTTAAAATCTGATACACAAGAGATAAAATCCGAGATACAAAAAATAATTGAAAACACAACACAACTAGAAGAGAAAGTTGAAGACATAGACCAAGACGTTCAAGAGGCAAAAACAAAAATAGACAAGATGGAACAAACTTTAATAATGCTGGAAATGGAAAAAGCAGAAACTATACTGAGATTTCAAAACATAAGTGAGCAGGTAGATAAAAATTTAAAGGAAGTATTAACAAAAAATATGGTAGAACAATTTGGCCTGGAAAATGAAAAGGAGATTTTAGATTACATAGAAACGGTACATAGGAAACGTTCAATGTACGTGAGAAAGCACAAACTCCCGAGAGAAGTGCACGTCAAATTCCATAGAAAGAATATCAGGGATCAAATCATACATGCAGCGAGCACAAAAAAATTAACAATAGCGGGAGTAGAAGTTAAAATACTCAAAGAAATCCCATGTAGAGTAAGAGAGAAACGCCGGAATTATGATGTGTTAATAGATTTGCTAAGGAAAAATCAAATCTAGTATAGGTGGCTGCTGCTGGAAGGCGTTTTAGTCACATTTAAATCACAAAGATTTAGAATAGATTCCATCTTTAAGCTGGAAAACTTCCTAGAGAAAGAAGGAGAGGAACTTGGCTGGCAAAGAGGTAGAGAAGAAGAGGAAGAAGAGGAAGAAAGTGATACACAAGAAGGTGCTACAGCTCAGGAAGAGGTTACAGGATTGGAGAAAAGTGACATATGTAAAGAGAAGAAAAAGCAGCAAATAAGATACAAGATGGAATCGCAAATAAGAACTAGGTTGCAACTGAAAAATATAGTTTTAGCAAAAAAAGATAAAAAGGATGGCTACTAAAAAACTAACGGTATTATCGGTTAATGTCAATGGGCTAAATAGCCCGCAAAAAAGAAAGAAAATTTTTCAACAAACAATAAAACTAAATCCAAATATTACATGTTTTCAAGAAACACACATAAAGGAAGACCATAATAAACATCTAGAATGTAAAAAATTAGGCACACCATTTGTGGCATCAGATCTTGTTAAAAAAAGAGGCCTGGTGACGTATGTAAAAGAAAATCTCAATCCGGAACTTAAGTATAAATCAAGAAATGGAAGAATCCTGGTGGTGCAGATTAGACATAATGGGAAAGTGACTCAAATCGTGAATATATATGCTCCGAACCAAGATCAAGAAGCTTTTTATAAAGAACTAAAAGAAATATTAGTGAAAGAATGCTCAGGAGATATACTTATAGCTGGAGACTTTAATGCAGTATTAAACAATAAGGAAGATAGAAAAAGAACAAAAAAACCCAGTAAGAAGTGGTATGCTAATACCAAAAGCTTTCCTACAAATGGCCAAAGAGTTAAATTTAATAGACATCTGGAGAACAAGAAATCCACAGAAAAAGGATTACACTTTTTTCTCTCCAAGATTCAAAGCATGGTCACACATAGATATGATCTGGTTAAATGTGGAGTTGGCAAAAGATCTACTAGAAGTGGAGATTCTACCAAATACGTATGCGGACCATAACCCGATGTGGTTATCGTTATAAATGGGGTGAAAAATACAAGATGGAGGTTGAATGCGGGACTATTACAAGATAAAAAAATTTGGGGAAAACTTAAAGGTGAAATTAGAGAATTTATCAAAACAAACAGAACGGAGGATGTGACACTAAACATAGTTTCAGACACCTTAAAAGCTTATGTGAGGGGACTATTTACAACTCAAGATATTTGGAAAAGGAAACAAAAGCGAGAAAAATACAGAAAATTAACAGAGGACTTAAAAAAAGAAGAAGGCAAGTTGAAAAAACGGAGATCTTGGAGAGACAAGAATAAAAATAAAACTAATACAACATCAAGTAAATATACTCTTAACACAAGAAATGGCAAAGAAAATAGAGTACGCAAAGGCATATCACTTTGAAAATGCAAATAAGCCAACACGTTGGCTAGCTTACAGACTCAGAAAGGAAAAAGAGAAAAGAGTAATCTCAGCATTGAAGAATGAAAAGATGGAATTAGAATACACAAGTCATAAACTAAAAAAAGTGGTGGAAAGTTTTTATTCAAAACTGTACAGCCAAGATATAAAAGATAAGATGGCCAGTAGAGAATACCTTATAAAACATAATGTAGGAAAATTTACAGAGGAACAGAAAAAAACATTAAACGAGACGATAACAACATGTGAAATAATGGAGGCTCTTAAAAAAAGAAGAAAAAAAGTCACCAGGTCCAGATGGAATTAGGGCAGAAGTGTATCAAAAATTAGAAGAGGAATTAACTTCACTATATAAAGATATGCTACATAACATTGCGAAGACCGCGAAGACCCCACAATCATGGAATGAGGCCTTAATAACATTGATCCATAAACCGAACACAGAAGGGAGTGAAATTAAAAATTATAGGCCAATCTCCCTATTGAATGTAGATTACAAGATCTACGCGGCAATACTAGCCGATAGATTCAAAAAGGTAATGTCCCAAATTATTCATCAAGATCAATCAGGCTTTCTCCCAAAAAGACAGATAAAAAAAATATAAGAACTATAATAGGCATTATTGAATATTATGAATATCAACCAGGTAAAAAATTGGCGTTAATGTTTCTTGATGCGGAGAAGGCCTTTGATAATGTGAATTGGGACTTTATGAAACAGAAATTAAGTATTTGGGATTGTGGAAACAACTTCATGAATATGATAGAAGCCATTTATTGAGAACAGTGGGCCAAAATTATAGTCAACGGAGAACTTGCCCAAAAGATACCGATAGAAAAAGGAACAAGACAAGGTTGCCCACTCTCTCCATTGTTATTTATATTTGGGCTGGAGACCTTAAATGAAATAGTGAGAAATGATGATGCGGTTAAGCACTTTGTGAAAACTTTTAAACATGATGAAAAGTTGGGTATTAGCCTACGGATGACAACCTAGTTGAAAGCTACAGGCAATCTGCCCTGTGTAATTGAAGGACGATGCTAGGGTTAACGCGGAACACTGCAGAACATTCCTGTCCAGCAATAACTTTCTGAGCCTAGTCCTGAAGAAAGGACCTGAGCCAGTGTTCCCCTCCTCCCGACCCTCTGCTGTCAGCATCTCAGCAGGATTGGACGGTGGACAGTATCAAAAGGTCAAAAGAGAGAAGCATTCCCTTTGCTGGCCAGAAGATGGAGATCATCCACCTGTGCCAGCACCATGTCTGAAGCTGGACTGAAAAGGGTCAAGGACAGGAATAATCAAGGAACCCATAGGGTTGTTCTGCTATAACCTACTCTACCACTTTCCTTACAAAGGCCAAGTTGGAAATTGCTGATTGCTGGTCAGACGCCCCTTAACTAATGGCAGTTTCTTTAGAAAGGGATGACCAGACTGCCAGGGGGAAAAAACCTCCGCTAAGGAACCGCTGATGCATCTTCAGAGGCGATTCACTCACCTTCATCGGGAAATAGATCAAGATGGGTAGCTGTGTTAGTCTGTTGGTAGAATAGAAAAGAGCAAGAGTCCAGTAGCACCTTAAAAACTAACAAAATTTGTGATAAGGTAGGAGCTTTTGTGAGTCACTGCTCACTTCATCAGAAACGATTTCAACAGCCAGGATAGGTAAGAATCTAACTTACATATGGTGGCCTGTGAATAACGGTAGAGGAGAGGAGACTGAACTGAACCATTAAAGGACCAAATGGTTCTCCAGACACCTCTAGGTGGATCACATCTAAGTTGGATCACATCTGAGAGATTTTGTTAGCAAAGACTTGTGGGGAAACATCACAGCTGATGGCTGAATCAGTCTTACTTTGAAACTCCAACATTAGTGTCCTTCGAGGCAGCTGAAGGGGTTTTGGTGCCTCAAGCAAGCGCCCTCCTCCTGTGCCACTCTGCCAGATGCAAAAAATCTGCAGAAGCAACAGCCTTGTACCTGA
>NW_015161028.1:23439-25093 GCF_001447785.1 Gekko japonicus
TTTCATTTCCAACACCTTATTAGACATATTACTATTCATATTTGCAATTTTTTCGGTGTCATATACCATCTATACATCATCTTAAAACAATTCTCTTTTACATTATTACATGTTGATATTTTCATTGCATTTTTCCATAAGGACTCCCAAGATGACATATATATTTCTTTATTCATATTAACTGCCCATTTTACCATTTGTTCTTTAACTGTTTCATCCTCTGTAAGCCATTTTAACAATATTTTATACATTTTAGAAATCAACTTTTTACCTTCTCCAAACCATATACTCTCAATCTCATTATTTTGTTCCCTAAATCCATAGAGCCTCTTATCTTTCTTAGAAAGATCATAAATTTGTCTATATTGTAACCACCCATATTTAAATGCCAAATCTTCCATTCTCAACTCAAAAGTCTTACCCACTGGTTTCAGCATATCTCTTTACTGTATCCAATCTTCTCCTTTATAATTTATATATTTATTTATTCGTTCAACTTTATATCCCCCTCGAATCCCTGTCCAGGGGTCTCTGAGCGGCTTACAGGTCGGTGCTAGTCACCATTTTTGTTGTCCTCTAACTAGGGCCACATATATATTATGGGGTGGGGCAACCTACCGGCACCCCTATGGTGGTGGCTGGTGTTGTTTCTTTGTTGCTCTGCTTCAGCGCGTTTCTCTTTTTCTGGTGCTCGGGTTGCTCTTCCTGGTGGGTTACTTCCTGGTGGGTTGCTCTTCCCGGAGCTTGGTGGAACTCTTTCTTGAGGCACGCGACTCCGCCTTCTTCCGGCCTCAGCTATGTCCTTTCCAGCTCCGCTGGGCTAGCGTCTGGCGTCATCACGCGCCCTGTCTTGGCGGTGGCCACTTGATGTTCCTCTCACAGTCGCCAGGGATCGCTCCTCCTGGTTGCGCCCGCACACCGCCGCATCGCCACGCTACGCCATCCACACAGGAGCCGCCGCCGTCTTCAGCCACCACGCCAGGCAGGGGTGCCCCCCACCCAACTAAGGGTTGGTACCCATTTATCTACTTTGCCATTAAGTTGCTTTTTCGAATCACTGGGTAGGTGAGAGCTGGGACTAGGGTCGAGAGCTCACCTTGACCGCGGTGGTACTCGAACAGCCATAGTGGCTGCTCGAATGTTGTTACTAAGCAGGCATTAACTGCCTGCACCACTGCTCCCGTGTCGAAAAAGGTTTTATAACGTCTGCCGGTACAATCCAAAGTGGCCACTCCTCTGAAAAATACCTTTTATATTCAGACCATGTATCAAATAGTGTCCTTCTAATATAATGATGCTTAAAAAAACCATCCTTTTTTGTTTTTTTCATACCACAAATAGGCATGCCAACCAAACTTAGTCATGTCCTTCCAATGCCAGTAATTTTTTATTATCTAACTTAACCCATTGTTGTAACCAGGTTAGACATACCGCATCGTGATACAATCTAAAATTAGGCAACTGAAATCCACCTCTTTCTTTTGCATCACACAGTATTTTCATTTTAATCCTTGGCTTTTTCCCTGCCCATACAAACCGAGGGGCTGGCTCAGCATAATGCAACTTCTCGTGTTTACGCATGAAGCCTTTCCACTAGGAACTCGCCTGGCTCACAGTTTGTGCTAGTAACCACTAAACCAGCTGTCACGTTGGT
>NW_015161029.1:0-1021 GCF_001447785.1 Gekko japonicus
TAACTTACTTTTTTGAGGTAAGATGGAAGGCATACGGTAGGTCGTCCCCCCCATATCACTGGAGACACATTGAAAAAGAAATCACAGTTTAGGGAGGTGTGTATTGGGAAATTCGGTCATTATAGCAGTGTTCTGTGCGGTCATATAGAAGCGTGATACTGAGCACAGGAAGTAAATCTCTCAAGATTTGCAAGAAAGGTAAACGTACATTTGTTCAAGTAGACCCAGTTCACATTCAGGTTGCAGTCAAAAGACGCCTAACCTAAAGAGTCCTTTCCCTCTCACAAATGGCCAGTTTGTCCAGCATCACGTGTATGTGGCAGTATGAGGCCATTGTCTCTGCAGGAGAGACCTGCAGGGATATGTGTCCCCATGGAAGGCCATTTATTTATTTATTTATTGGATTTATATCCTGCCCTCCCCTTGATGGGCTCAGGGCAGCTTCCAACAATAAAATCCAATCCAATTAAAACAATTTAAAACTCACTTCTTCTTTTGGCCAGTGGTTGGGAAGTCCATAGAATGTGAGCATCAAATACTCATGAGCCTCCTAGAAGTTGGAAATTCCAGGTGCGATGTGCCCTGTCTCAGACCTCCAGACTTTGTGGCAAGAGGGGCTAGATAGATAGGCACACAGATATTTCTTCCTGTCTTTACTCTTCTGCCACTGTCCCCTTTGAAAGGGAGATTGTGTTCTCAGGGACCTTTTCCCCTTCCCTCCATTCCCTCTCAGTCCTCTTGAAGATGAACTATCTCCCTGCATGTACCGAGAGAGAGAGAGAGATGCGGTCCTCTCTTAGTACCATGAGGCAGATGGGCATCTCGCCATCTACTTCCGTCCTTTAGCTTGTAAGTTAGTAATCTACAAGAGGTGGGACCCACGATACTCGCGGGGGGGAGAGCTCCAGGCAGAGGAGGAGGAGGCAGAAGCAGGAGCAGGTAAACCTTTGCTGATCTCCTCCACCCCCTCCCCCATCTCCTCCACCCCACCCCGGCTCCGACGGCGAGGCAGAAAGGGGAC
>NW_015161029.1:1231-12900 GCF_001447785.1 Gekko japonicus
TGCTGATCTCTTCCCCCCTCCCCCGGTTTCCTCCACCACCACCATCCCCCCACTCTGAAAGCAGGGCTGCAAGCCGCCATGCCCGCCAGGCTTTCCTCCACTGCTGCCACCGCCAACAGCAGCAGCAATGGCCATGGCTTCTAGCCGCCGGCCCGCCAAGGCTCCCCCTGCCCCCGCCGCCATCACCAACAGCTCTGCCACAGATCCCCAAGGTAAGTGCGTTCCTTGCGCATGTGCATGGAACACAGTTTTACTTTTGGGGGGATTTAAGTATCCCTCCAATATTTTTTCAAACTTTTAAGATTTTTGTGCACACCTGGGGACTGCCCCAAGTGTGCACAAAAATCTCCCTCCCCCCCAGGTGCCCCCGATGCGTGGATTTAGGTATCCGCACGCACGGGGGCCACTTCACTATTAGATATATAGATCACGTCCCTATTCTTTCCTATCTAAAGTGTACTTCTCAAATAACGAGAGAAGTATGTCTCTTCTAAACTTGCAACATGGCTCTGTGTAACTTTTGTAAACTGAGTAACCTGGTGGAGTGACGCTCCTGCATTTGTAACTTTATGTAAGCACTCTGCTAACTAGTGGTGATTAGACTAACCACACCAGTGAACCCCACCACTAGACAGGCCAAGATTCTCCTATGCAGAATGTCTGCATTGTCGAAATTACAGTCAGGGAAATAGCCCGTGAACAGCACTGCAAATAATTCCGCAAAAGGGGCAAGGAAATGGAGTAGCCCATGCATACTTACAATAGTCAAAAGGAAAACGAGCCCTGTTGGATCCGACTGGAGTAACTGGAAGCAACCGACTTCAGACAGGACCTCAGACAGGGTCCATTCAACCAACCTTTATCACCACTTTGCACGTTACAACAAAAAGAAGTGAAATGAGCGGTCCAGCTAATTCAGCCTCCTGTTTTGCATGCTGGCCAAACCTAGAGTTGCCAGGCCAACCAATGGGGAACCTGGCAACCAGTTGGAGGGCTGGGGGCAGACACGTGGGGAGCGTGTGTGATGGTATCACTGACATCACCACAGTGTTTCTGGGTAAAACCCAGAAGTGACAAAAGGAAGCTCCAGGAATTGCCAGAAATTCTATGGTAGAAATTCCTAGAGCTACCCCATGTCATTTCGAAGGCAAATTGATCTGTTTGTACGCCCAGGATAAGATTCTCCAGTAAAATGGATGAGGATACATTCTAGTATTTGAAATCATGGCATGGAATATCATGTGAAGATACCATGAATAGTAGATTTTCAAGGGAGACTAACACGGTGCTTCAGTATGTTCGGATGAAGTTGTGAACGAAACGAAAATCAACTCCGGGGAGTTTCGTCAACCTACTTTTTTCCTGTACTTTTGAACCCATTTTTTCCTTTATTTTGGGTGTACATATGAAGGACGGAATATGTAACAGTGTGGATGTATTCTTAGCTATTATAAAACAACATTGTTAAATGCAGTGGAGAAATTGTATTTCATTTCGTCCTATGCACTGAGTGTCAGCCTGTTTTCCAGTTTCCTAGTTGTCTTGGACTGTTACCATTTATATTACTGTACCGCTTGGAGGTTCCCTGGAAGGCCAGATAATGAAACTGAAGCTCAAATACGTTGGCCACCCAATGAGAAGGGAGCACTCAGTGGAGAAGACCCTGATGCTGGGAAAGATTGAAGGTCAAAGAAGATGGGGACGGCAAAGGATGAGATGGTTAGACAGTGTCATAGATGCAACGAACATGAAATTGAGCCAACTTCAGAGGACAGCAGAAGACAGGAGGGCCTGTCGTGATTTGGTCCATGGGGTCGCAAAGAGTCAGACTCGACTGTGCGACTGAACACCAACAAAAACCGCTTGGAGCAACAGCAGGCAATGGGTCTTGCTGGTGGGAGTCCTGGCAAGCCCAGCCAAACCAGTTGCCCCGGAGGGCCAACGAGTAGGGTAGAGAGGCCAAGGCTTTCTCGGGATGCACCAGCATTAAAATGTCTACTACCTCTAGACGTCACGTTTCCCTTGTCATCATGGCTCATAGCCATGGATTGGGCTCTCATCAATGAGACAGATGCCCGTCCACCATCTGGGACCTCTGGAAAACTCATCATCATTTGTCCGTCTTCCCTGCCCTGGTGGTTGGAAAGTGATTCACGCTAACCAAAGCAGAATCGCTGAGTAGCTATTTACAAGCCTGGTTTCACACGCACGCCATAGAGAAATATGTGGGTGAAAGATACATATATATAGAAAGACATGGATCAACATCTAAGCCTTATACATAAATCCGTCTGCTTGGGCTTATGAAAATATCATCACAGATTTGCTTATTCTTTAAAAAAAATAATCCCCCATCTCTGGTGTCACGCCAAGTCCAAACGGATATGGAGAAGAACTTCGGTGTCCTTATAGCCTCGATATAAAAGAGCCCTCAGAAAAATAAATTAAACTACTCTTGAGCAAGACCGTTTGATGAATCTTCGAGCTGTTAAAAGGTTTTACGTGTCTTCCCCCCCACCACCCCATTTAAAAAATCCCCTAAATCGCTGTGGCACGATTCCGCCTCCGAGAGACCCAAGATAAAGTGATACACATATGCGGAACACATGGAAATGAAGGATGTGGTTACCTTGGCAACCAAAGCCTGGAAAAGCTCAACCAAATTAGAATACCAAATATTGGACGGAATACATCCCCCCCCCCAGCTACAGCTTGCAAAACACATGATGACAAATGCAGACTGGCGAGGAAGTGTTCATGGTCTGCGCAAGGATGCACATCAAGACGCACGCCCCAGTTGGTGTGGTCTCTCGGCACACTGCATTGCTTTCAGGGGAGTGTGCGTGGAAGGAAAGGCACTGGAAATTGTCCAGCTGTGCTGGGAGGCCCCTCTGAAAGAGCATCTCTTGATCCTCCGTTCAGTTCCCTGAGCAGTGGGGGAGGACAGCTGGATGCGGGGAATGCTTTCCTAAGGGCACTCCTTCTAAGGGCAGTCCTTGTCAAGAGACTGGCCTGCCTAGCAGTCTCTTGTCCTTTCAGTGACAGTGGTTCAGATACGGTTGCCTGATGGGGTTCCCCTGATTTTGGGGTCTCCAATCTGCCACCAGCCAGATGGCCAGCGTGGGAGCCCCACCCCTGTAGAGCTCTCTGTTGGGGAAATGAGGGGTGCAGGAACCTTTTCATGCACCCTTATTCCTACTGGGTTCATTTTGGGGAGGGAGAGAAGCAGGCTTCCCAATCGCAGAGAGAAAAAGAGAGGGGGGGGGTTTCTAAATCAAGACACAATTTATTCCAATACACCCTCTTAAGTCAGAAAATATTTTTGTAGCGTTTCAACATTCAACATAGAATATTTGAACACAACCCCAATACATAAATTGTGCACTTGCGGTGGCTCAAGTGGTTAAGATGCTGAAATGCAGGCTGTGGAAGGTCGGTAGTTCAGCAGTTCGAGACCCGAAGTGCCGCATGACGGAGTGAGCTCCCGTCTCTAGTTCCAGCTCCTGACAACCTAGCAGTTCGAAAGCAAGAAATTGCAAGTAGATAAATAGGGACCACTTCGGTGGGAAGGTAACAGCGTTCCGTGCGGCTTGGTGTTTAGTCATGCCGGCCACATGACCACGGAAACGTCTTCGGACAGCGCTGGCTCTTCGGCTTTGAAATGGAGATGAGCACCGCAACCCTAGAGTCGGATTCGACTGGCTTTCGAGCAAGGGAACCTTTACCTTTACCTAATTCTATAAAGGATATCCCTGGTTGTTCTACCAAGACCCATAACTGTGGGTAGTTGATCAGAACAACCAGGAACAAGACTAAAATAAGACATCAAGTACCCTCTTTCACCCATTGAAGCTAGATATTATGTCTGCTGACCACCACCAGGGGCCAGCGAATACCCCCGAGCTTGACTCTGTAGGAACAATGGGGACCAGGCTCCTAGTCTTTCCACTGGGGAACCAATAGGACCGTGGCGAGAGCTTTAAACCCACCAACGGGACCTAGGGGAGTGTCCCCAGGTGTGTATATAGTTGGCCAGCTGGCCAGTAGTCTTTGTCTTTATTGTGTACCAGTAAACCATGCTGATCACTACATCTGTATTAGTGGTTTCCACATGAGTCTAACCCACTACACTTCACTAATGTAACTGTCAATCAAGTCTGTGACGAGCATTTGTCATATATCTGATGTATACAACGAAGTCAGTCCCTTTCTGTCTCTGGGTTCAGGAAAGTCAAAGGAAAGCTGGGTTAAGCCAGGGTGACTCACAGAATCAGGATTAATTAAGGGAGTCCCAGGGTGCTAGCTCCAGATACCCTATCTATGTAAAATTTGATAGTGACTTCTGACTGCTGTAAAATATCAACATCCTCAGTAAGGAAGAGTCACATGAAGCAAAGTTGTGTCCAGTGAAGGCCACACACAGCACGTAGCAGTGGCCTGAAGCTTCCTGGGAGTAGAATAGCACCAAAGTTTCAACTATATAGGTTATTTTTGGGCAGGAACGCACAAGAACGGAGTTCCGGCTGTCCGGCTGGCTACCAAGTTGGCCACGCCCAGCAGGAACTCATTAGCATAACAGGCCACACCCAACAGCAGGAACTCATTAGGACTGGCTACATTAGGGGTGTGTGGCCTAACATGCAAAGGAGTTCCTGCTACAAAGAAAGGCCCTGGGTTTTGACAACAAACAAGGTGAACAGAATGAGAAGCAAAAGGTGGGTGTGGCTGGATGACCACACTTCTGGTAACATGGGGGTGCGGCCTAATGTGCTAATGAGCTGTGGTGTCAGGGTGTGGCCTAATATGCTAATAAGTTTCTGCTGCCGGGTGTGGCCTATTATGCTAATGAGTTCCTGCTGGGCTTTTTCTACAAAAAGAGTCCTGCTAATTACTATAGATATTAAAGTATTATAGGTGCACCAGAGGTTTTGCAGAGTTTTAGGAGAGGACTGAGACTCAATCCAGCCCTGATTCTGCAACACTCCACTGCGCCCAACATGCCTGGTGTGATGATGTCACCCAGAGGTGACGTCATTGCACCAGGCACATCATGTGGGGGACACTCCAGTGTTTGGCTAAAAACTCTATGGTGACTTGATGAAATGTTGGTGACCATAGAGTTTTTGGTATCCACTAGACGACATGCCCAGCATGATGACGCACTTCCAGAAAACCCCGGGTAGCAGCCAGGAGCCCCCCCTCTCCTCCAGCAGATGGTAAGCACCAGGCAACCCTAGGTTCAGACTTGAAGCCTACTGAAAACCATGCCAGCTTCTCTCTCTAAGAACTAATGTTGCCAGCTCTGGGTTGGGAAAGACCTAAATAGGACCATGGAGCGGGGTGAGGTTTGGGGAGAAGAGGGACCTCGGCAGAGTATAATGCCATAGAGTCCATCCTGCAAAGCAGCCATTTTCTCCAGGTAGGGTTGCCAAGTCCCCCCGGGGGGCGGGGAAAACCCCACTCCAGAGGCCCATTCCCCGCTGACCTGGATTGGGCCGACCAGGGGGAACCCCACCCCCGAAGTGCCAGACATGCCTGGTGCGGTGATGCCACCTGGAGGTGACGTCATCGGGTCGGGCCCGTTGGCGGCGGGGGCCACGATCATTCAAGGGAAAACTATATGGTTTTCCCTTGAATGATCGTGCCCTCGCTCCCAATGTGCCCGATGTGATGACATCACTTCTGGGCGGTGTCACTGTGGCACGCGCACAAAGCATGTGCAGCACAACTCCCAGCGACATCCAGGACTCCCCCCGCTAAAGCCAAGGTAAGACTTGGCAACCCAATCTCCAGGGGAACTGATCTTGGTCATCTGGAGACCAATTGTAATAGTGGGAGATGTCCAAGTGCTATCTGGAAGTTAGCAACCTTACTGAGACCCTATTTCCTCACCCAGTAAGTCCCCCATGCAATGTCACTGAATAGTGTGTTACCATGCAAACTTGCTGAGTGAATGATGTTTTGTTGCATTATTTCCCCAAGCTTCAGGACTGGGGAGGGGCCATGGCTAAGGGGTGGAGCATCTGCTTGCCATGCAGAAGATTCAGTTCAATTCTCAGTATCTCCATTTAAAATAGGGTTTCCAGGTGTCCTCTTAAAGAGGACATGTCCTCTTTTTTGGTGTCTGTCCTTTTGGGGGCTCTTTAAAAAAAAGATGAAAATGTCCTTTTTGGGTGTTGGAAGGTTAGGAATATTCCTAGTTCGTTGCAATAATCACAGGTTAAAGAGTAGGGGGTTGTCATGATCTGGGATGTGCAAGCAAAGGCCTAGCAGGCCCAGGGTGTCTAAGTAGCAGTGGGAGGAGTCCAGGCCTCCAACTCCCAGAAGCCCTGAAAGGTTTTGACACCAATTTTAGCCAATCACAGGGAAAGGGGACTTATAACAACAGAGCTGGTACAGAAGAAGAGCTGTTCTTTCTTCCAAGAGGGCAGAGCCAGAAGGAAGGCTGCTGCAGGGAAGAGACCCTCACCCTGAGAGGAAGGGTGAGCAGACTGAGGCCCACTTGAGACAGTGAGCTAGGGACTGTATGTTTAGATCCGTTGGGGGCATTTGGTTTATTTTCTTTTCACCCCCTTACTGATATTGTTCTTGCACCTTGTTTGTTTCCCATACAGGGCTGACCTCCTATAAAAAATAAACCTTTTCCTTGTTGCTTACTCTGCCTGGTCCTCACACTTCTTTCGGCCAAACAAGGGAGGTCTGAAGGTCTTGGGAGGGTGCTCTGGGCCTTCTCAAGGGATCCTAAAACCAGAGTGGTGGCAGCGTCAGGTGACACCCCACCAGTGTTCCCTCTAAGCTGAGTTAGTGTGAGCTGGCTCAGTTTTTTTGCTTCCAGCTCACACATTTTTGTCTCCGCTCAGGAAGGAGGGCTCCAGAGCCAACTAATTTATGCAGCAGCCAAATCGCTTGCTCAGAACTTTAATGCCAGTAGCTCGCAGATTCGAATTTTTGCTCACAGGACTCCATACTTAGAGGGAACATTGCCCCACACCTGAGCTGTGACAGGGGTATTTAAAATGTGACTTGTCAGAGTGACCACTTGTGTGGGTATTTTTTTTGCTTTTCAAAATATGGTAACCCTAATTAAAAGGATCTGGCAGTAGGTGGTGGAAAGACCTCTGCCTGAGACCCTGGAGAGCTGCTGCCAGTCTGAGTAGGAAATACTGACCTTCAGGGGTCATTTCATAGAAAAAGAGCTAGGGGAACCCATTAGCATAACTCATTAGCATATGCCACACCCCCTGACATTACAGGCCAGACGGTGGACCTGCAAGGCCGGCGGGAGTGCGAGGAAGCCCCGCCAAGGCCCTCCCTGGCTCCAGGCAGGCAGGGGTGGGGAGAGGCGGGGAGGAAGCAACTTACCCTCCCTCTTCTCCTGCCTCCTCCTGGCTGAATGAGGGCTGGAAGCGGGGCAGCCGGAAGCAGGGGGCGGGGATTCATCATGTGCCCCGCCCCCTGCACCTCACCCGGGGGAACTGCAATCCCCCACGTTCCCCCCGAAATGACCTCTGCTGACCTTGATGGACCCAGGGTCTGATTCAGTAGAATGTAGATTTGTGTGACGGCTGTGGGGTGCTTCCTAGATGTTGTTGTCTGATCACTCTCTTTAAATCCGCCCAGCATTTGCACCCATGTAAGGTCGAATTGTGCGTATGATCGCAGCCCAAGTGTCTTCCATGAAAAGGAAGCTCCTTCCACTGGAGGAAAGCGCCTTTGGAAGGAGGAGGAGGAGGAAGAGATGATTGGGTTTGTACCCTGCCTTTCACTCGGAGTCTCAGAGCGGCTTACAATCTCCTTCCCTTACTCTCTCCACAATGTACACTCTGTGAGATAGGCGGGGTTGAGAGAGCTCTCCCAAGTACTGCCCTTGAGAGAACAGCTCTAAAAGAGCTTGTGACTGACCCAAGGTCACACCAGCAGCAGCATGTGGAGGTGTGGGGAATCAAACCTGGTCCTTCCAGATTAGATTCCACACTCTAAACCACTACACCAAACTGGTTCTCGGAATGGACGCAAGGGCTAGCGGAATGGACGCAAGGGATCCAGCCCACTGAGTGCCAGGTGAGGAAGGGGCAGGGTGAAGTCAGTCGGGCAAGTGTATCCCTTCCTCCCCGCCCCCTTTGTTCACTTGGAACTTGCTGCTAGCACACAAAGCTTCCACTGTGTGCCCTCTATCCAGGGAGCTCAAAAGGGTGCCAACCTCCAGGAGGGGACTGGCATTCTCCCGGAATTGCTGCTGCTCTCCAGATTGCGAAGATCAGCTCTCCTGGAGAGAATGACACCTTTTTGGGGGGTTGATTCTCTTGCATTACATCCCGGCTGAGCCCCCAACGCCACTCCTACCCCCAGGTTCCACCCCCAGATTTCCAGGCAAATCCCAGCCAGGCAGTCTTAGGAAAGCAAGATTGCATGGAGGGGGGAGGATGGAAGGAGGGCAGTCTCTCAAATTCCAAGCCATTGTCAACGTTTCTGGAGCACCCGTTCCTCCGACTTCATAGCCATTACAGAATTCAGCACGGACATCTCTCTATCCCCCCAGACACTTTGTATCTCTCCTCCTTATGATCATGCAAATTACTGATTATGATAATCTTGTTTCTGCTTTGCATGGCTCAGATAACCTGGCGTTATTTATGATGCTATAACTCATTCACAGATGCACTAAGTGCCCATATTAGCATCGATGTTCTGGCCGGTGTGATTAGTTCGCAGACAAAGGAATAAACAGGGTTACAACTTTTAACTGCGTTTCTTAAAAAAAACCTTAATTGTTTCTTGTTCCGTAATTTGCTTTCATTATGTTTTGTCATGTTCCCAACGCTGGGATGGGGGAGGGGGGTTGGACCTTGATGAATACAATTAAGGCCAAATTGTTATTAAAGATGACTCTGTGCCCATTGCAAAAATAATACTTGCCAAAGTTCTCCCCTTTCGGGGTATTCTTTTCTTTTCCGAGCTTTTTCAAAGCCAGCCTCTTTAAGACAAAGAAAAAGAAGAAAACCATTTCAGACCTTGGTAAATGAAATTAAAACTTGGGTTTTTTTACAGGCCTCGAGTAAAGCCCTTACCAGGGCTATTTTGGGGCAGGAACGCACAGGAACGGAGTTCTGGCTGGCTCCCAAGTTGGCCACGCCCAGCAGGAACTCATTAGCATAATAGGCCATACCCAACAGCAGGAACTCATTAGGATTGGCTACATTAGGGGTCTGTGGCCTAACATGCAAAGGAGTTCCTGCTACAAAAAAAGCCCTGGGTTTTGACAACAAACAAGGTAAACAGAATAAGAAGCAAAAGGTGGGTGTGGCTGGATGACCACACTTCTGGTAACATGGGGGTGCGTCCTAATGTGCTAATGAGCTGTGCTGTCAGGGGTGTGGCCTAATAGGCTAATGAGTTTTTGCTGTTGGGTGTGGCCTATTATGCTAATGAGTTTCTGCTGGGCTTTTTCTACAAAAAGAGCCCTGGCTTAATGGTTTTAACAGAGTGATCTGTGGGGTTGTTGGGGGCAGAGGCCCATGAGGTTCAGTGGTAGAGGATCCTCTTTGCATGCTGAGGGTCCCAGTTTCAGTCCCCGGCATCTCCAATAAAGATCAGGTCGTAGGTGATGTGAAGGACTTCTGCCTGAGACCCTGGAGAGGAGGAGGAGAAGAAGACGAGGAGGAGGACGAGGACGAGGAGATTGGATGTATAACCCACCATTCACTCCGAGGCTGATTTCGCACTAGAGCTGCCTCAATGTTGCGCTGCCGTTTGCCCCAACACTATTGGTCAATTTCACACCCAAAGCTGTGGGGCTGCATTTTGACTCGCGGCTTTGCCCGATTTCCCCTGCAGTTTTGTGATCCTGTTTTTTGAGGATCTCGAAAGGCATCCCGGTGGCTTCAGATGTGAAATTGACCAATAGTATCGGGGCAAATGGCGGCATAACATCAAGACAGCTCTAGTGCGAAATCAGCCAGAGTCTCAGAGGAACTTACAAACTCCTTTCCCTTCCCCTCTCCACAACAGACACCCTGTGAGGTAGGTGGGGCTGTGGGAGCTCTTTCAAGGACTGCCCTTGAGAGAACAGCTCTGAGAGAACTTATGACTGACCCAAGGTCACACCAGCAGCTGCATGTGAAGGGGTTCGGGTGTCAGTATAGGCAAGATCACAGCATGTCATGTACATAAGTTAGATCTAGATGATCTAAAGTGACAGCCAGGAGGTCACATGATACCTAAGGTTGCATCATATCTGCTAATGTCAGAGTGACTAAGCAATTGTACAGTGCTGAACTATGATTGGTCAACATGTATATATATTGTGATGTGTTCTTGACCAAGTAGCCTACCTTATGGTTGTATTTTCAGCCAAGCACTGTGTCAGTCAGAACTGTGAACTGCTGCAAAGCTGCGTGTATGTATATAGCTCTGTAAATAAACTGTATATACTCTACCACAACAACTCTGCTACTTCTGACTTCAAACACCGTCAGGGGGATCAAACCCGGTTCCCCCAGATTAGAGTCTGCACTCCTAACCACTACACCAAACTGGCTCTCGGTTGCTACCGGTCTGAGTCTTGACCTTGACGGACCAAGGGTCTGATTCAGTATAAGGCAGCTTCGTGTGTCTATGTGTGGAAAGTGCTGTCAGGTCACAGCCAACTTATGGCAACTATGTAGGATTTTCAAGGCAAGAGCTGTTCAGGGGTGGTTGGGCCATTGCCTTCTTCTACATTCGATGCATGAGTCTCCTTTGTGGTCTCCCATCCAAGTACTCACCAGGACCAACCCTGCTTCGCTTCCAAGGTCTGATGGAATCAAGCTAGCCTGGGCCATCCAGGCCAGGGCGATCTGTAGGGTTAGACTGGAGTAACTTGGCACAGAATGACATTGTCATTGTCCCACCTTTACCCTGTAACATTAAAAAACACATACCAACTGTCCCGGTCTCTTTCCATGTAACATTAATGCACGCAAGATCAATGACCTATGCATGCATGCCACTGGCATGTGAAATGTGACACATGACTATCCAGCACATGTGTTAAGGGCATGTCTATATGACTAAAAACCCCTTTCAGGTGTTACCATTGCATGTACTGGAAGCCTACCAACCGTGCAGGAGTCCTTATAATACATGTGGTTGACAACTCATGTGAGCAGGCGCAACATGTGTATTAACCGTGCTCATACAGCTCCACTACATGTGAAGTGACCACTGGATTTTTCAGGATTTCAATCCATGCATGCTGAGGCTACACAACAAGCATTACCCCTGTTCACACAAGATGGTGATCACATATATTGGGAGGATCGCAGGTAGTGTGTGCACTCCCAGTATGTGTGATTAGTAGGCTCCCAATCCATGCGACTGTCATACCTGAACATGTACATGCAGAATGCTTTCTAATCTAATACACGAATGGGTGAGGGCTGTACATATGATCAACACCTGGTCAGAGGTCGATTCAGGGGGGATCACGGGGATCACTGTTCCCCCGAGTGAGGTGCGGGGAGTGGGGCACACGATGAAGCCCCACCCCCTGCTTCCGGCCGCCCCGCTTCCAGCCCTTATTCAGCCAGGAGGAGGCAGGAGAAGAGGGAGGGTAAGTTGCTTCCTCCCCGCCTCTCCCCACCCCTGCCTGCCTGGGGCCAGGGAGGGCCTTGGCGGGGCTTCCTCGCACT
>NW_015161029.1:13025-16746 GCF_001447785.1 Gekko japonicus
CCCGCCGGCCTTGCAGATCCACCGCTGGGCCCCTGATGTCAGGGTGTGTGGCATATGCTAATGAGTTATGCTAATGAGTTCCCCTAGCTCTTTTCCCACGAAACTACCCCTGCACCTGGTAGAAAAGACTAAGCTGCAAAGAGTAACCAAAGATTGAACAAGATCCAAGAGCATGAAGATGTGTTTATTGGGTGCAGTAAGGTGATGAAGGTGCATAAAGTTTACTTAGAGATAACGGTGAATATTTACACAGAGATATACAGACTGTCTTACAGCACACCATACCTTAGTTAGAGAAAACTAAGTCCCCCACCCAGTTTATCAAGCTGATAGCTTAAATACTAACCCCAACCAATCACTAATAGGATAAGCTAATTTCCTACTCTAACAATGCTAGAAGTGTAACACCTGGTAGTTTAACACCTGGCTGTAATTGCCTTAACCACTTAGCATGACAGCTAAGACTTACACATAGATCATACTGATCTAGATCCAGTAACTGCTTGCTACCTCAACCAAGACATATATCTCAATAGTGTTATGCCCTGCCAAGTCTCTTCGAACATGGCAATCCTAGGAACGAACCACCTCCAAACATCCTCTCGTTCACAGCCTTGCTCAGGTCTTGCAAACTGAAGGCCTTTGTGGATACCTGGATGGAGTCTATCAATCTAATGTTCTTCTTTTCCTGCCGCCTCCAACTTTTCCTAGCCTTGTTTTACCAGTGAGTCTTGTCTTCCCAGGATGTGGCCAAAGTCTAATCGCCTCAGTTTGGTCATTTTAGCTTCTAGGGAGAATTCAGATGTGAGTCGATCTAGAACCCACTTCTTTGTCTTTTTGGTGGTCCATGGGATCTATGCAGAGATCTCCAAAGTCCCTCAAAGTCATATTCCAGCATCCTTTTAAAGGTACCATCTCTTACATCAGACACATCACATAAGTGATAAGTGAGAACCAGTTTGGTGTAGTGATTATGTGCGCGGACTCTAATCTGGGAGAACCGGGTTTGATTCCCCACTCCTCCACTTGCAGCTGCTGGATGACCTTGTGAAAGCCATAGTTCTGGCACAGCTCTTCTTGACCTTGATGGACCAATGGTCTGGTTTTGTCAGAGCTCTCTCAGCCCCGCCTACCTCACAGGGTGTCTGTTGTGGGGAGGGGAAGGGAAAGGCGTTTGGAAGCCACTCTGAGACTCCCTTGGGTAGTGAAGGGTGGGGTATAAATCCAATCTCTTCTTCTTGTTGTTCTCTTCTTATAAATCTTAAAACATAAGAACAGCCCAGCTGGATCGAATGAATGGTCCATCTAATCTAGCATCCTGTTTCAAGCAAGTTTTCTCTCCAGAGTTTGGGGGGGGTTTTGCTGAGAATTTTAGTTTTCTTTCTCTGGTTTTAGTCCTAATGCTCCTGTTAAAATTCTACGCTTCAGGTCTCTATTTGTACGCCTTTCATGCTTGGATTCTTTCTTTTTTGCCAGTCCCAGAGAGAATAAACGAACCCTTAATAGGTCAACAGTTCCTACCCAAAGAACAAAAACACGACTGCGGAATGAAATTATCAACGGCTGCTGTAGTCTTCAAGAGAGAGAGCAGGATCAACATGAGAGATGATGGGTCATATTTGCTCAACGTAACTCCGGAGCCTTTGAATTTAGTTCCCTAGTTTAAGTCCATACACAGAGCTGTTCTCATTCTGGGCCACATTCAAGGAAAGAGAAATCCTTGCTCAGAATTAGCCATGCCAAATAAATAGCATATTGCGTAGGGCTGCCATCTTTTTCTCGCCTGGCTCTTCTGGCTTGAATACCAGTTTGACTGACAGTAACCAGATGAAACTTTGCCTGGCATGGAGAAAAGGAGTGGTGAAAACTTCCTTTTTTTCATGTGTATCAGGGACGTTGATCTAGGTGCAGGAAGAGGAAAAAGACACACCACATATTGGGATATTTGGTTAATACAGCAGAGATTTGCCCAGTCCTAGAAGCGTGATACTGAGTGCACTGAAAAAATCTCCCAAGAAGCATATTGCAAAAAAGGTAAACTTGCATTGATTCAAGTAGATCCAGTTCACATCCAGGTTGCAGTCGAAAGGAGAGAAAGAAGCCTAACCTAAAGAGTCCTTTTCTGCTCATAAATGGCCAGCTTGTCCAGTATCAGGTGTGTGGGAGTGTGAGGATATTGTATCTACAGGAGAGACCTGCAGAGACATGCATCTCCATGGAAGGCCATGTGAAAGAAGAGAGGACAAAGGGAGAGAGGAAGGAGGGGTCAGACGGCAGCTCCCAGGTTAAGACAAAGAGAGGTATCCCATTCAAGGAGATAACACCTAGACACTCTTAGAGTGATGTAGCGCCACCCAATGTCCAGGCATGCTGAGTCGCTCGCTCCAACACCATAATCCTAACCTTGCAAAAAGGTGTTACACACATGTGCATCCTTTAAAACTCAGTGTTTATGTTTCTGCAGCTGCCCAGTACACAAAAGCTATCCACTGCTTCAGCAATGACTGTTTTTGCATGCCATTATCCTGCCTATTCCAGCACAGCAGCCAAACAAACCTGGTAGAGGAGAGATCCTTGTGAATAGCCTCAATACTGCCTGCTTGCCTGCTCCAGATAGACCCCAGTCCTTGACCTACAATCCCTCTGGCCATGTCTACTCTGTGTCTCTGAAACAGACATTTTATCTCCTGAACTTTTTCTCGATAAACGAGTAACATTGTACTGTCAGACTCCTGGTCAAGTTACTCTCAACAACACTGTCTCTGGTAATGATATGTTTATTGAGCTATATGCAAGATCAAGATCAGAACAGTACTGTGTTAGAACGGGCGATTTTGGCACACACTTGACCAAATATAGGTAATTCAAACAAAGCCCCTTTTCCTGTCCCCCAATCATACATCACACTTCCTGCCTAGCCGTTGCCATCCCAACCTAATTAAGAGATACATGGTTCCATTATCTACTAGCTCAAGCTGGCACCAAAAGTCTCAAAGCTCAAGGACATTCCTCTGGGAGAGAGGAAGGTATATCTTCATGAAACGTTACAACATCTACAAGCGAAAGATTCCCACTCACACATCAGTCACTCCCCTCCCCCCAGGAATGTCCCTCCCCCCAACAAGCATGGCAAACTGAGTAAAGCAAAGCATAGCAAAGTTTGAGATATACATGCAATATGGCACACAACCTGCTTCTAGTTTAAAGGGAGCTTTCAGCTTCAATGCTTGAGATCTACACCTTGGCCTGGTGTTCCACAACCATGCTAATGTTGTATGCATTGTGCATACAGTGGCCCAGTAGAAACAAGATGCTGGTACAGTTGCCAGTGGATAATCTGGACACCACATCTGTCTCTTTAAAATAGGAGTCACCAACTTGGTGTCTGTGAGTGCCATGGCACCCGCGGGCACTTTTCCTGGTGCTGGCCAAGTGTATTTAGAAAGTGGCCAGCAAGACTTTTGATTCGCTATTGGAGTTTTGATTGGCTGTGTGGATTTTAGAAAAACGTTGCTTTGGCAGCAACTGTCCCCACAGATCAAGGATCTTTACTTTATGACTGAAGGTAAGCTGTGGCACACATTTTGTGACCATCTGTCATGACCCCAGGGGTCTCCACCTTCCGCTGCCACCACCCTGGACTTCAGGTCTCTTGAGAAGGCCCAGAGTACCCTCCCAGGCCCATCCAACATGCCCCCTTTTTCAGCCGAGAACACACAGG
>NW_015161029.1:16783-22909 GCF_001447785.1 Gekko japonicus
AACACTGGGGCATGGAAAAACAAGACAAGGCAAGGTGCTTAAAAAGGGTATAACAGGGTTGAAAAGGTGAAATAAACATAAACCAGCTCAGCTACCTGTTCTTACTTCCAGGCCCCCAGCCTGACTAGCACTCACGCCGAGCCCAATGGAGACCTTCCTCTCTCCCAGACCAGCCTGTCCCCACAGTGGGACCAGGCCGCAGAGAGAGAAAGACCGAAATTAACACCCTGTTTTCCCCCAGTTAACTGCTAAGACCAACTCTCCTCACACTATATAGTCTCCTCACAGAATCTTCCTCTCTCATTGGCTATAGCCCGTTGCTAAGCCTTATGGGGACTGTAGGCTGCCTGCTTTCACTGCCATGCAGGTCTCTCCTGGGACCAGGCCGCACCAGGCCCTACTCCCAGTCCTGCACAGATTATGACACCATCTAAAGCAGAATTCCAAAGGAGGTCACAGGCTCAAAACTATTGGGCACTTTCTAATTTTCTAACACTTTGTCAGACATCTGGTTGAGTTATTCTGGTTGAGTTACTCTCTTTTTAAAATAAATAAAAAATATTTTCCAAAACTACAAGATAATAAGTGAGGAGAAACTATAAACTACAGGAGAAAGTAAAGAAAAACCACTAAAACCCCAAGAGATGGTGGTCATATTATGGTTACATTCTGTCCCTCAATTGATATCCTTGCTTGGGAGCAGCCGCTCCACGTTCTGAATCCGAGTCTTCTCCAGTAAGTGTTTCATCATCACTCCCCTTGTTGCTCTTCTCATCCTCTTCCCCTGTTGGATCCAGTTGTTGCTGCAAGAACTCACGTACAATCGCACCCCCTCTCCATCCGCTGGCTCACGGATACCATCCTCAGGAGCTCCCGAGAGACACGTCCACCATTAGATCGTCAAAACCGGAAACCTGGTTGAGTTACTCTCAACAACACTCTCTTTGGTAGTGATATGTTTATTGAGATATAAGCAAGACCCAGATCAGAACAGTACTGTGTTAGAACTGGCGGTTTCGGTGCGCACCTGACCAGATATAGGTAATTCAAACATAGCCCTTTTCCCCCATCCCCCAATCACACGTCACACTCTCCACCTAGCCATTGCCATCTCAACATAATTGGGAAATATATGATTCCATTATCTACAAGCTCAAGCTGGCACCGAAAGTCTCGAGGACATTCCTCTGTGAAAGAGGAAGGTACATCTTCAGGAAAATTACTGCCTCTACAAGCGAAAGATTCCCACTCACACATTAGTCACTCCCCTCCCGTTAGCGAGCATGGCAAACTGAGCAAAGCGAAGCAAGGTTTGACAGCGGGCTAAGTAGAGGAAAGTAGTCCATGAGACAATGAAATGAGAGTTTGGTTTCAATAAACATAGGGTTGCTTTCTCTCAAATCAAAGTTGTGTTTTAATAAGAAATTGAGCTCGCATTTTTTTCCCTAATGGTGCTGATTTGTTTGTTTGTTTTTTCCCTTTGATAGATCTCTTCACTTATTGTAAGAGCTCAGGAGTCCGAGACTTTACTTGATGAACTACAGCAGGCGTTTTCTCAGGCAAAGAGAGACGTCCAGGACCAAATGGTAATGAGGTGCTTTTAAAAATACATATATTTCAACCGTGTCATGGCCTTATTATTTATCCATTTAGCCTTCACTTAGCCCAGGTGAGCACTTATTCCAGGCTAGTACTGTAGAAGCGCATCCCTTTGTGTGCTAGAACACTAAGGAGGTTATAGCTAAGTGAGCTGGTTGTCCATCCATTCCCTTGTTCCCTCTATTTGACCAGTGGGAGCTGGAGCTGGTGGAGCACAGGTTTGTGCCTTTGGAAAGGAGGCAGCCAAGCACCCTAAGGGGGAAAGAGAAGGGAGGATGGTGTCAGGTGCACAAACAAGAGGGAAAGTAGCAGCTGTCCTGTAGACTGATGGACACAGAAGGATCCAGCAAAGTAGGATGGATATAAGAAAACATAGATTTAGTTCAGATATAGGAAAATTGTTCCTGGACTGTACAACATTTGGAATGGAGATTGGGATCTGAAAGCTCCAGCGTGTTTTCAGTGTCGTCAAGTTGCTTCTGACTCATGCTGACCCTATAAATTAATGACCTCCAAAACACCCTATCACTAACAGTCTTGCTCAGGTCTGTGGCTTCCTTTATAGAATCAGTCCATCTCATGTTAGGTCTCCCTCTTTTTTTCTGCTGCCTTCAACTTTTCCTACTATTATTGTCATTTCCAGTGACCTTGTTAAGTGGTTAAGTGCGCGGACTCTAATCTGGGAGAACCGAGTTTCGATGACCTTGGGCAAGCTGTAGTTCTGATAAGAGCTGTCCTTGAAAAAGAGCAGTTTCTGTCAAGAGCTCTCTCAGCCCCACCCACCTCACAGGGTGTCTGTTGTGGGGAGGGGAAGGGAAAGGAGTTTGTAAGCCATTCTGAGACAACTTTGGGTAGCGAAGGGCGGGGTATAAATCCAATCTCCTCCTCCTCCTCCTCCTCCTCCTCTTCTTCCTCTTCTTCTTCTTCTGTGACAAAAGTATGATAGCCCCAGTTCTGTCGTTTTAGCTTCTAGGGAGCGTTCATCAGGCCTGATTTGATCTACAACCCACTTGTCTTTTTGGAGGTCCATAAAACTCACATCCAACAACATATTTCAAATGAATCAACTTTCTTCCTGTCAGCTTTCTTCGTCATCCAGTTTTCACACCCATAGATAGTAACTGAGAATAGTAGGGCATGAATGATGTTGATCTTGGACATCAGCAACACATCCTTACACTTAAGAATCTTTTCTATCTCCTTTGTCGCTCCCCTTCCCAGTTGCAATTTCTTTTTCACATCTTGGTTGCAGTCTCTCTTTTGGTTGATGATGGAGCCAAGGAAGAGGAAACCTTGAACAATTTAAGTTTCTTCATAATCAACCTTAAAGTTCTTAAATCTCCCAGTAGTCATTACTAGGGGTGTGCATTCCACATAAACTGAACTGGAAAAAAAAAATCTGTATTCAGCTACAGATATAGTTGAGCTTGAAAAAGCCCCAAAAAAGTTTGGCTTTTATTCGGGTGTATCAGCTATACCGCGAACCATCACCAGCCGAGGTGGAAGGATCAGACAGCTCTGCTCCATCTTGGCTTGGGCTGGCTGGCTTCTCTTGCAGCTTGATTTAAACTGAGCTGCAAGAGGAGCCAGCCCAGGATCAGCTGGATCCGCACCATCCCAGCTGATCCTCTCTTGCACCCGGAAGCTGCAAGAGAGGATCAGCTGAGGTGGTGTAGAGCTGTCTTGCAATTTGGAGCTGCAAGAGAGGATCGGCCGGAGTCATGTGGAGCTCCCATCACCCTAGCCAATCCTTGGCTGGCAAGTTCACCTGGAAAGCATTTAAAGAGACTGCAAGCCCTTTGGAGTTTTCCAAGCCACGGAGTTACACCACAATCCCAGACCCAACTCTTTAAAAACAGTAGTGTTTTGTTTGGCCCTTGGTGGTGGAAACTGCTGTCAAGTCACAGCCAACTTAACGTCAACCCTGTAGGGTTTTCAAGGCACGGGACATTCAGAGGTGGCTTGCCATTGCCTGCCTCTAATTTGGCCCTTAGTGGGTTGAAAAAGAGCCAAGTAAGTTCAGCCTGAGAGATAACTTGGCCTGTGCATTGTCTACCAACCAAGAGAAGGGTTCAAGGTGGATTTATTTATTTATTTATCAAATTTATAACTCGCCCTCCCTGCTGAAGCAGGCTCAGGGTGGCTTACAAAAAAAATTAAAACATATAGATAGCCATTAAAACAATCATAAAACTTTCTAAAAATAACCCAAGTGGTATAAAGTGCTAGTACATATTGGTCTGGCAATAATAATGATGATAATGTTTGTCAGCGGCAGCAGCAGCAAGTCCTATCCTATCCTATTGATCCGCTCCTTCTTCTATTTCTTATGTGGCCGGCTCAATCTGTTGTTGGTGACTCTAAAGGACAGGGTTCACAATTAATTATTGGGGGGGCGGGTCCAGGTTGAAGGCCTGGTGGAAGAGCTCCGTCCTGCAGGCCCTGTAGAACTGCATAAGGTCCCGCAGGGCCCTGATCTCTTCCGGGAGCTCTTGGAGCTGCCACTGAAAGGGCCCTGACCCTGGTTATAGTCAGCCTAGTGCCTTTAGGTCCTGGGAGGGTCAGTCAATTTTGGGACCCTGATCGCAGTGCTCTCTGGGGAACATGTGGGGAAATGTCAGCCCCTAACCATAAAGGGCTTTAAAGGTAAGAACCAGCACCTTGAAGCAGATTCGGTATGCTATTGGTAGCTAGTGCAATGCTTTCAGCACAGGCCCATCAAAAGCCAGGCCACTAACTTTTGCACTAACTGTAGTGCAGTTCCGGATCTGTGACAAGGGCAGCCCCATGTAGAGAGCATTACAGTAGTCTAGTCTCGAGGTGACCATTGTGTGGATCACTGCTCCCAAGAAAGCAAAGGGGCAGGGGAAGCATGAACCAAAATAGCTAATGTCAAGGCTCCAGATAGCTACTCAGTGGCAGGAAGATCTTTCCTGAAGAGCAAATAATAAAATTGCAGGGATTTGTGTGTGTGTGTGTGCGTGTGTGTGCGCGCGCACCATTAATGAAATGCAAATTAAAATTGGGTGCACATTAATGCAAAGAGTTGAATATCCATTTAATCAGATCCTCCCTGCAGGGCTCAATGATAAAAATGACAGACGACTCACATTACTAATTCTGGACTCGTTGCATGGCGTGCACACTTACCTTGTAAATGAACTGGCATAAGGGCATCTGCCTGGGCTGCAGGATCATCTCTGGGTTGCCAGGTCCTTCCGGGCAGCTATGGGGCAAAAGAGGTGAGCTTACCGGGAGCTGGGAGTTTCTTCACATGTTTCAGCGACATGCCCCACATGATTTCCAATGTGACCTGGAAGTAACATAGGCACATCGAGGACGTCAGGGCAACCCTCTGGTTTTGGGGCAAGAACTCTATGGTAGAAGCTAATTCTACTCTACAAACCAGAGCATCACCCCAACATCCCCGGTGTGCCTACATCACTTCTGGTTCATGTTGAAGGCATGTAGGCACGTCACTGAAACATTGGGTGCTCCTCCCTCATTTGGGGGGTAATTCCCCCCCAGCCAAGCTGATTGGTGGTGGAGAGGTGGGGCCTGAGAGTGAGGGAGCCCCACCCCTGCCAGAGGGTCTGGCATCCCTTGATCATCCAGATGAGGGTTAGACCAAAGGAAACCTCCCAGAGACCAATTTCTGCTCTCCAAAGTAGAAGTTTTAAGGAAAACGTCTGCTTGAGAAAGATAAATGGGTCCGGTGGCATCCATTCTGCCCTCCCTCCAAGAGGCTTGGGATGCCTTAATATGGTTGTCCTCCATTTTATCCTCACAACCAGGGGTCATTTCGTGGAAAAAGAGGTGCAGGAGCTCATTAGCATAACTCATTCGCATAACTTATTTGAACATGTCACACCCCCTGACATCACCGGACGTGTGTCAGAAGGCAACACCCACAGCTCAGGCTCCACTGGACTGTTTTGGATTGCTAGCTATTGGGGGGGAGAACGTGCAGATCTGTCCTCACAGAGGAGAGAGAGCTTGTGCCTGAATAAAACTTGGTCTTAAAGGTGCCACTGGACTGTTTTGGACCGGGGGTGTGGGGAGGGGCTCTGCAACTTACCTGGCTGCTTCTTGCTCTGACTGCTGGCAGCAGGGGGTGGGGCATGTGCCCACCCCCTGGGCTCTTTACTGCCGGAGCTCCGCTCCTGTGTGCTCCTGCAGGAAATGACCCCTGCTCACAACACCCCTGTGAGCTAAGTTAAGCTGCGTGGTAGACAACGCACAGGCCTAGCTATCTCTCAGGCTGAACTTAACTTGGCTTTTTTCAACCCACTAAGGGCCAAATTAGAACTGCGGCGGCTCAAGTGGTTAAGACGCTGAACTGCAGGCTGTGGAAGGTCAGTAGTTCAGCAGTTCGAGACCCGGGTGCCGCAAGACAGGGTGAGCTCCTGTCTCTAGTTCCAGCTCCTGCCAACCTAGCAGTTCGAAAGCAAGAAATTGCAAGTAGATAAATAGGTACCACTTCAGTGGGAAGGTTGATTGGAGCCACTCCGATTGTGGCTTCAGTGT
>NW_015161030.1:0-1481 GCF_001447785.1 Gekko japonicus
TGCCACTGAGCCACAGCCCCTCCACCAAACTGGCAATATATTATTTTTATCTTAATTTCAACCCCATTGTAGCATTTGTTTCCTAAGAGAAACCAATAGCATGTAGCCTGCTAACATTTCAGTTTGGGCCCAATTAAGAAATGAAAGCCAGGAAGTACAACCCAGCCTCCTGCGCTCTCCGTGTCAAAATTCCCCATCATGGTCACCGATCACCACATTTGCCGTAATATGTGTAAGCGAGTAGTAGAAGAAGAAGAGATTGGATTTACACCCCGCCCTTCACTACCCAAAGGAGTCTCACAGTGGCTTACAATCTCCTTTCCCTTCCCCTCCCCACAACGGATACCCTCTGAGGTTGGTGGGACTGAGAGAACTCTGACAAAAACTGCTCTTTTTCAAGAACAGCTGTGCCAGAACTATGGCTTGCCCAAGGTCATCCAGCAGGTGCAAGTGGAGGAGTGGGGAATCAAACCTGGTTCTCCCAGATTAGAGTCCGCGTACTTAACCACTACACAAAACTGAGTAGGAGTGGCTTTTCCCCATACAGAGCAACTGTTTTATTCATGTTAAAACGTATTTGGATGACAGCAAGCACTTAGATTTCAGTGTTATTGTATGTCACTTCAAGTGCCATTATAAAGTACGAATGATACAACGCATGAAATCAATAACTAAAGTCAGCTAAAAGAAAACATCAATAAATTTCCACTGGAAGTCTTGTATCTATTTAGGAACTTTATTTATACCTCGCTTTTCTTCCAAATGGGGACCCAAAGCAGCTTACATCATTCTCCTTTCCTCCATTTTATCCCCACAATGACCCTGTGAGGTACATTAGGCTGTGTAACTGGCCCAAGGTCACCCAGCAAGCTTCCATGGCACAACCGGGGATTCGAACCGGGGTCTCCCAGATCCTACAGCAACACTCTTAACCACTACACCACACTGTCTCTCGTAAAGCTGGTCTAAAACCAGCCCCTGGGTATTCCCAAGCACAGAGTTTATGCACATATGCCGAACTCCAGTCACTAGGATACATGTTTTAATGGTTAATTCAAGTTTTACAATTAGGCTGAAAACAAGGGGGGGACCCGCGATACTCACGGGAGAGGGGGACCTCAACACCTATGAGGAAGAGGAGGAAGCAGCAGCAGGAGGTAAGTTCCCCACCTATCCCGCTGGTTCCCCTCCGGAGGCCAGTTCTACCCACCCCTTCCCACTGCATTGGTAGACCTGGCCTCCGGAGTCCAGGTCTACTCATCTCTTCCCACTACATTGGTAGACCTGGCCTCTGGAGTCCAGGTCTACCCACCCCTTCCCACTGCATTGGTAGACCTGGCCTCCGGAGTCCAGGTCTACTCAT
Source organism: Gekko japonicus (assembly GCF_001447785.1). Lineage (NCBI taxonomy): Eukaryota > Metazoa > Chordata > Lepidosauria > Squamata > Gekkonidae > Gekko > Gekko japonicus. The sequence goes on from NW_015161030.1 coordinate 1,364, forward strand.
CCCTTCCCACTACATTGGTAGACCTGGCCTCCGGAGTCCAGGTCTACTCATCTCTTCCCACTACATTGGTAGACCTGGCCTCTGGAGTCCAGGTCTACCCACCCCTTCCCACTGCATT
>NW_015161030.1:1724-8184 GCF_001447785.1 Gekko japonicus
CCGTCCGAACCGAGGCCCAGGAGGCCGCAGCCACCCGGGCCTCGCTTTTCCCCAGCCGCCCGCTTGCCCGGCCGCCTGCCCTCGCCGCTCTGGCCCCCCCTCCCGGCTCGCCGCTCACCGCTCGCCGCTTCCCTTCCAAGCGGCGGCGGCGGCAGCCTCGGTCGCAGAGCGTTCCGTGCGCATGCGCATGGAACACTCTGGCACTTTCGGGGGGATTTAAACATCCCCCCCGATTTTTTTTCAGGATTTAGGATTTTTGTGCACACGTGGGGACTGCTCCACGTGTGCACAAACCTCTCCCTCCCCCACCAAGTGCCCCCAATGTCCGGATTTAAGGATTCGCACAGAGGGGGCCAGTTCACTATTAGATATATAGATGATCTGATAATTTTTATGCAAGAGAGAGAAGGAGACAGAGCAATATAACCACAGAGGTACATGAAAAAGACAACTTGTATATTGTTTATACATTGATCTGTAGTTCTATCATAAATCTCAGGAAACTATCATGAAATCCAACCAACAAGCTTTGCCGAATCCTAGATGTACTTCCTCCATATTACATTTTCGTAACATGGGAGTGTAATTCGTTCCTGTGTTTAGACGTATCACAAAGCTATCACATGGGAAGTGTTATCATCACCAATGTTCCCTCTAAGATGTGGAGTCTTGTGAGCAAAATTTCTGCTTTGTGAGCTACTGGCATTAAAGTTGTGAGCGAGCAATTTGGCTTCTGCATAAAGTAGTTTGCTCTGGAGCCATCCTTCCTGAGCGAAGACAAAAATCTGTGAGCTGGACGCTAAAAAACTGCGAGCTAGCTCACACTAACTTAGCTTAGAGGGAACACTTGGTCATCACATGTTGCTTTTTTATCAAAGAAATATTATGCATACACACCAAAGATCCAAGAAGACCTTGGCAGTATATGCATCTTCCTTAGCAGTTGTATAGAATGTTTTTTGCCATGTGATACGTTAGATGTGGGAGTAATCCTATAAGGGACAGCCTTCACAGTGGCATGAAACAAAAAAGTGGTCTGTAGCAATGACCCACAGTTGTTTGGCAGCATTTCAATATAACCTAAGTTCCAGCTTTTGGGTACCAGGTCTCATTCATCCATGTTTTACAGTACGTAGGAACAAAGTAGTAACCCTAATATCTCATACTAGCGTGATCTTGGCAGGCTAGCATGGGCTAAAAGCTAAACAAGGTATAGTACTTGGATGGGAGACTACCAAGAAAGACCTGGGTTGTTATGCAGAGGAAGGCAATGTCTGCTTAACTCTTGCCTTGAAAACCAGCTCCACAGCTACAGTGTGGCTTTGGGGGGCTCTGCCGTCTTTCTTAAAGGGACAGCCCCACAAGAATTTCTCCTGTAAATGCTTTTTTTCAATCATTTTAAAACATTTTTTAAAGGCGAGACCTCCTTTAAGCAGAATGTAATTGACTAATTCCCACACTGAGCAAGGGGGTTGGAGTTGGTGACCTCTAGGATCCCTTCTAACTCTGTGCAAAGAAACTGATCTCCTTTAAGAGAGTTTTTTTTCTGCCTAAGTGTTAGCTTTCTTGACTATAGAAGTCATCACCCCCACCTGCCGGCTTACTACCAGAATTGTTGCTTAGGCTGGCAGAAGAGATTAACTTGCAACAGCTGGGAACTGTCATCTCAAGCGATTGACAGCTTGCAATTTAGAGATCTATCCTGGTAACAACTTTCTATTGGCTAAATGGCTTTTCTTTCTGCACTGAGAACTTCAGCCCCACCAGAAAAAAAATTGCCCCACAAGCCACAAAATCCTGGCTACAGGCCTGTTGAAAACCCCATGAGGTGGAACTTTGTGAGGTCGCTGTGAGTCGGTTGTGACTTGACAGTACACTTTATCTTTTGAATCAAGGTAGGTAAGGTAAAATAGATGGTGAGGGGATGAGAGGAAAGTGGGTGCAGTGGAAAATGAATTCCCTCACATGCTGGGGGGGGGAAGTGATGTTATATTTAGAACATTAATGAGGTGATTTACTTACAGGATTTCCACGAGAACCTGCAGGACCGACTAAACCCCGAGGACCCGGTTCACCCTTCAAAACAAAGGTTACAGAATGTTATTGTATCCAGTCCAGAATGTATCAGAAGTTATTTAATGGCAATATTATGAAAACGTTTTTACCTTTTCACCAGCAGGGCCTGCAGGGCCAACTGGACCCAACGGACCTGGGAGACCCTATTTAATAACAAGAAGTATCAGTAAGAAAAGTAAACCTTTCAGGGTACCACGCACAAAGATATATTTATGTGTGAGGAAGGAAATATTCAATTGGCAGCCCTCCGGGGATTGGCTCTACTTCCTCCGGCAGCCATTTTGGGGTGGTGTTCACCACCCTCTCTGAAAATTCCAAATGTGCCCACAAGCTCAAAAAAAGTTGGGGACCCCTGCTCTGAAGTAAAGAGCCAGTTCTAACTTTCCTCCATGTTTATGTCTTCAGGGAGTAACCATTTGGAAACTACCTGCACTATAGGTGAACATGGGTCTTGAGACTGCCCAACATAATAAGATTGGCCCTAGCTGCCATTTTGTGACCAGATGCACCACTCCCATGGCAGCCATTTTGTGATAGTGTGAATCACTGGTTCTCAACATTCCAAAAGTCACCACAAGTTGGAATTCCCTGGTCTAGATAACAAAACCCCTACTGTAAGAGGCCAGAAGTGTTCTCCTTGAATTGGTCCCACAACTTGACTCCAATTTCATAAGAGCTGTTCAGTGCCATGATGCCATATACAAACACATAGCTTTCATTTCTGATGACTATTCTTTCTCAAGTGTTTCTGTAACCACAAACAGGATTGTCAAGAATATCAGGGGGAAAGTTTTAATAAAGGAAATGATAAATTGACTCACTCTTGCACCGTCGTTACCAGCTGTACCTTCAGATCCCTTTTCTCCCATACTGCCCTAGAGAAAGTATAATAAAAGCTCAAGTTGCTGGTAAACAGAGAGATGGTCATTGAGAGAAAGACATCTTTTCATAATAACTTGAAGCAGAAATCACTGAAGAGACGTACCCTGTCTCCTTTGGGACCAGGGGTGCCAGCAATGCCCCTTTCTCCAGGCATACCTTGAAGACCTGGTGGCCCTTGATCTCCCGGAGTTCCGGTGGGTCCTGGATTGCCCTGACATAGAAAAAAAAGGGGGAAATTGTTGCTTTTTCAGTTATAAAAAAGAAATTAAGAGAGCTTCTGACTGAAGCACATCTTTTAATAGGACCAATTTGTGTTTTGTTATCTTCTTCTGCTGAAGACCCCCTGAATTCTCACGATTTGTTTTCGGAATAGGCCTCACCAAAGGCCTTGTTTGTGTTCCGAAGTACGCTTAACATAAGCTCCTCATAGGCTGCAGTACATGGCCAGCAGAATGAATTTGCATTCTGAGGTACGCATTTGGCGTTTGGTTGAGGATGGCGACGGTCCGGCATTCTCATACTCCAACCTCCCCTTCTATTCCTGCATATCCCTTCTGCCTAGCGGGTTGGTGGAAATTGCCGTCATCTTGGAGTTAGTGTAGTTTTTCTGACTGTTTTAAAGTATTTTAATGTTGTTTTGACTCAATTATGTTGTATTTATTTCTGATGTAAGCCGCGCTGAGCCCCTCTGGTATATGACCCCCACCTTCCCCAGGTTCTAGCCCCAAATCTCCAGACATTTCCCAACCCGAAGTTGGCAACCCTAGTTAAGAAGAAGAGATTGGATTTATACCCCGCCCTTCACTACCCAAAGGTGTCTCAGAGCGGCTTTTGATCTCCTTTCCCTTCCCCTCCCCACAACAGACACCCTGTGAGGTAAAAGAAGAAGAAGATATTGGATTTATACCCCGCCCTTCACTACCCAAAGGTGTCTCAGAGCGGCTTACAAACCCCTTTCCCTCCCCCTCCCCACAACAGACACCCTGTGAGGTAGGTGGGGCTGAGAGAGCTCTTGACAGAAACTGCTCTTTTTCGAGAACAGCTGTGCCAGAACTGTGGCTTGCCCAAGGTCATCCAGCCAGGTGCAAGTGGAGGAGTGGGGAATCAAACCCGGTTCTCCCAGATTAGAGTCCGTGCACTTAACAACTACGCCAGACTGGTGAACAGACTAATTCAGTGCAACGATATGAACAAAATGCCCCTTTAATTAAATTAATTTAATGAGCCCTTAATTATAAAATCTGCCTCCCGACTGACTCAGTTACTTACTGAAATGTGTTAAATTTGTCACCATACGGCTGCAACCTTAATGATTTTTATAGAGTATATGAAATGAGTCTTGTCCTTCTCCATGCTGGTTCAGCCTTGAGTCATTTTGACTAGATGAATGTTCCCCCCCAAATTAAAATTTCACACCAGGTTTTGAGACTGCGTGTGCCTGACTCTTACCTTGGGGCCGTCCGGGCCCTGCCCGCCAGCCATCCCCTTTTCCCCCAGAAGGCCAGAGGCTCCGGGGTTTCCCCTTTCTCCCGGATGGCCACGTTCACCCTGCAAAAAGACAGACTGGAAGTGATCTGGAGAGTTCCGAAAAGGTGCTGGCAAAAAATTCACACTTACAACAGTGGGATAAGCAGAACACAGGAGCTTTATGTGTCAACCAGGGCTATTTTTGGGCAGGAACGCACAGGAACGGAGTTCCGGCTGTCTTCCAAGTTGGCCACACCCAACAGGAACTCATTAGCATAATAGGCCACACCCAACAGCAGAAACAGCATTAGGATTGGCTACATTAGGGGTGTGTGGCCTAACATGCAAAGGAGTTCCTGCTACAAAAAAGCCCTGCGTTTTGACAACAAACAAGGTAAACGGAATAAGAAGCAAAAGGTGGGTATGGCTGGATAACCACACTTCTGGTAACATGGGGGTGCGGCCTAATGTGCTAATGAGCTGTGCTGTCAGGGGTGTGGCCCAATATGCTAATGGGTTTCTGCTGTGGGGTGTGGCCTATTATGCTAATGAGTTCCTGCTGGGCTTTTTCTACAAAAAGAGCCCTGGTCAAAACTGAGTTGCGCGAAACAATGATTTGAAGTATAGTGGGTGATCGCTGCTGAAATCTGTGGGTTGCCTTTCCCTGAAAAGCATTCAATAAGGATAACGCGGACACTGGTTGGATCTAGCCGGCTTATCCATCTCGGTTCCCTTCCTTACTACAGCCACATCCCACATGGCTTTTGTACATGCAGATCCCAGGATCCTCAGCACAAAAAAAATTTATGTTGGTCAGATGGGACTTCTCCCTCCTTATCCACCAGCAGAAAAGTTAATTGGATCCAACCCTGCATTCAGGGGTCATTTCCTGCGGGAGCGCAAATGAGCGGAGCTCCAGCAGTAAGGAGCCCAGGGGGCGGGCACATGCAACAAGCCCCTCCCCCTGCTCCCAGCAGCCCTCAGTTGGGCCACAATGCAGAGCCCCCCCCCAGCCCGCCTTCAGGTACAAGCTCTCCCTCCTCTGTGAGGGCAGATCTGCACAGTCCCCCCCCCAATAGCTAGCAATCCACAACAGTCCAGTGGAGTCTGAGCGGTGGGTGTTGCCTTCTGACACACTTCCAGTGATGTCAGGGGTTGTGGCATATGCAAATAAGTTATGCTAATGAGTTATGCTAATGAGCTCCTGCACCTCTTTTTCTACGAAATGACCCCTGCCTGTATTTCACATTTTCCCCACACACATGTACATTTTCAAAATATTTCCGTTTCTACTTACACGGTGCATTTCATGCACGTGAGCATAGGAAGCTGCCTTAGGATTAATCAGAACCCTGGGTCCATCAGAGTCAGTATTGTCTACTCAGGTGGGGCAGGACCTCTCCGAGGTCTTAGGTAGAGAGAGGTCTTCTACATCACCTTCTCCCTGATCTTTAACTGGATCACTGACCACTGAGTCACGGCCCCTCCCACGATGCAAAGATCTGTTATGCCAACCAAATAATCATTTAAGGGGTTCCCCTTCTAATTCCATGAATTAGTGAAGTGTTATTTACAACTAAGGCAGGGAAGGTGGCACGGTAGACCTTGACAGATCTTGAAAGCTAAGCAGAGTCAGCAGAGGTCATTTCGGGGGGGGGGATCGCGGAGGATCGCAGTTCCTCCGGGTGAGGTACGGGGGTGGGGCACATGACGAAGCCCCGCCCCCTGCTTCCGGCCGCCCCGCTTCCGGCCCTCATTCAGCCAGGAGGAGGCAGGAGAAGAGGGAGGGTAAGTTGCTTCCTCCCTGCCTCTCCCCACCCCTGTCTGCCTGTGGCCAGGGAGGGCCTTCACGGGGCTTCCTTGCACTCCCGCCGGGACCATTGGGGGCGGGGTGTGTGGCCTCATGACACACGTCCGGTGATATCAGGGTGTGTGGCCTTATGACACACTTCCGGTGATGTCAGGGGGTGTGGCATATGCTAATGAGTTATGCTAATGAGTTCCCCTAGCTCTTTTTCTACGAAACGACCCCTGC
>NW_015161030.1:8568-20929 GCF_001447785.1 Gekko japonicus
CACAACAGACACCCTGTGAGGTAAAAGAAGAAGAAGATATTGGATTTATACCCCGCCCTTCACTACCCAAAGGTGTCTCAGAGCGGCTTACAAACCCCTTTCCCTCCCCCTCCCCACAACAGACACCCTGTGAGGTCGGTAGGGCTGAGAGAGCTCTTGACAGAAACTGCTCTTTTTCAAGGACAGCTGTGCCAGAACTGTGGCTTCCCCAAGGTCATCCAGCCAGGTGCAAGTGGAGGAGTGGGGAATCAAACCCGGTTCTCCCAGATTAGAGTCCGTGCACTTAACAACTACGCCAGACTGGTGAACAGACTAATTCAGTGCAACGATATGAACAAAATGCCCCTTTAATTAAATTAATTTAATGAGCCCTTAATTATAAAATCTGCCTCCCGACTGACTCAGTTACTTACTGAAATGTGTTAAATTTGTCACCATACGGCTGCAACCTTAATGATTTTTATAGAGTATATGAAATGAGTCTTGTCCTTCTCCATGCTGGTTCAGCCTTGAGTCATTTTGACTAGATGAATGTTCCCCCCCAAATTAAAATTTCACACCAGGTTTTGAGACTGCGTGTGCCTGACTCTTACCTTGGGGCCGTCCGGGCCCTGCCCGCCAGCCATCCCCTTTTCCCCCAGAAGGCCAGAGGCTCCGGGGTTTCCCCTTTCTCCCGGATGGCCACGTTCACCCTGCAAAGAGACAGCCTGGAAGTGATCTGGAGAGTTCCAAAAAGCAGAACACAGGAGCTTTATGTGTCAAAACCAGGGCTATTTTTGGGCAGGATCAATACTAGTAGAAGTAACCCGTCTATAAGGCAGTTTCATGGGTTCACTTTTGTACATACGTACGTATTACGAACTCAGACTGCAACATCCACAGTAGCGTAGTGTAGATTTTCCATCACCTAGTGTCTCTTGCCTTGAAAATTCTACTGGGTCACTATATATGTAGCTTACTCTGAGCTGTATGGTGAAGGATGGCTTGGCAATGTAAACATCATATCGACAAATGACGAGAGACATGCTTTCACCCATGCTAAATAATGCCGTTCAATCCGCTTCAGCAACCATTTGCAAGTAGATTTTGCCATTACACTCAGTAACATCCAGTTGCAAAGTGCATTGAGAGTGGATTGAAAGTGCATTATTTAGCGTATGTGAAAGCGTCCATCTTAAACATGATGTGCTCCAATATCAGAGAATGCACAGAACTGTAACTTAATGGGGGGGGGGACATCAAAGATTCCAAAGATTCCACGTGAACTGTTTGGCATTCGACAAAACCCAGCTTTCAAGGTGACAAAAAGTGGAAGAAGGGGTTCCTGTCACAATACACTGGAAAAGGAAAATAGTATCTAAGACTGAACTAAGCGGTGAAATTCAAACTGTTATGCTTGAAGCGTGCCATTTTCGGTTTGGGGTGGTGGGGGTTCTGCAGTGTAGCATTCAAAGACGTGGCTGTGTGTGTTCCAACCCTGGATATAAAAAATAGCTTGTAAGATTGCTATGAAAGTGACGGTAAAACTCACCCGGGGGCCTAAAGGACCGTTGGCTCCAGGATCCCCAGGAACACCCTGTGGAGGGGGGAAAATTTGGAAATTGTTAGAAGACGAAGAGTGGGTTTTTATACCCCCACTTTTCTTTTCTTTTATTAAATCTTTATTGAATAGTTCCATACATTACAATTTTTTCCCCAGCCAATACAACAAAGCAATCTGAGCACTGCAGTAAACGGTGTGTTACTTACATTCACTTAAACGAATTAAAATACATACAACTTTATTCTAATAGTGTAAATCCATAAGATATCTTGTTATACTAAGTTTCCCTCCATCAAGGCATGAGCATATATGTAGACTTTGTTAGGGTTCAATAACGACACACCACAACAGATTTCAGGCTTGGATCATGAAGCAAGTACATTTGGTCTTGTTCACTTGCAATCAATTAAATTTCTCTCAGCTCCCTGGAGCTGTCTCTTCATCAGCCTATGACCGGCACTTTAGGAGCGAACCACAGCTTCCTCAGCCTCAGGTTTTTTACCGGGCCCTGCCTGATCGTACTTGGCTGGGTCCAGCCCCCTTGTTGACTTGGGGGAGAGGGTATGCTTCTGTTTTGTCACCCACAGGTCCTCTTTGGGTTCCTGCCAAGTGCGTTCATTCAGTGCATGGCGTGGCATCATGGGGGGCTGAATCCAGTTCCAGAGCTCCAGAACGTCAGCCTGACTGAGCCCCCCCCGGCAGCCGCAACTGAGAACCACACAAGCTCCTCTGGTGACCTGGGGTGCCGTAAAGCGGGTAACCTGCGACGCACAGAAGCTGCTACAGGAGCAGGGCAAAGAGCTGACACCCGAGAATCTCTGTGTTGCTATCTTTGCGGTTATCACTGCAAATTCTGCTCGCACCTAATCTGCAATTCTTTATTTGCACCTCACTAATGCAAGCTTTCCCATACATCAACAGTCTACAGGACAACTCTGAGCACTGGAGTCCAGAGTACCGCTATCTAGTCTTTGGTCAGCAGTTTCTGGATCCTTTACAATCACCGTACGGGCTGGAACTAATAGCAGGGCCAGTTGCAGTTTGCCCTTACTATCTGTGTCTAGTCTGGTTCTACTTTGACCCCACAGACTCTCCCTTTGGGTGGGGAAAGGTAGAATTTCAGTTTCGCAATCCTGACTATCACGACACGTGAAAGCCTCGGCTATTTTTCCAACGCAGGCCGAGCTTTCCAGATTTAATTCGTGTGTGGGAACATTCTCAAGGCCGTTTTGCCCTATCTGAAGAACACAATCCTCCTTCCATAACTGACTGTACTGTTTGCCACAATCTCTGGTGTACACGTTGCCAGGGTCTCCATGGAGACTCTACTGATTCCTCTGAGCATGAGCCCACCGACTCAGAGGATGAAGAGGATGAAGAATGGGGAGAAGGCGAGCCACTACCTGACACTGATGCCTGGTGGGCCTGAGCTATGTGTTAGCCTCCTCATGGTGTCATTTTTAATTGTGCCCATTGGGGGGGTGTTGCCTTCTTTAAGAGAACGTATGACATTTAACATTTGGGAATGTCTTGCTAATATTTCTAATGTTACTCATTTCTGTTTAACCAATTCTCTTTCAGCTGGTGATATATTAGGTACCTGTTTGATCCCGGTGTGTAAGCAACCTGCAAATATAACTAAAGAGACTATGTTCTATGGGTTTCCCAATGTTGCTGTGGGTTATAAAACCATGGCAAAATGGGGCCCAGTAAACAAGACTTTACCTGCATCTGCAATCTCTCTTCATACTCCCTATGTAGCTAGTGGTAATACTACTTGCGCCCGCATTGTTAACTGTGCTAAACGTGCCCAGTGGTGTTCTAACATAGGCCCTGACATACTAAAATGTCCTTAACTCACTAAAGTGTCTTTCAATTATGCTCATATCATTTTACCTACTGGTTGGTTCTTTACCTGTGGCAATCGTACCTTTAATTATATTCCTGCCAATATTAGTGAAATCACTTGTTGCCTTAGTCGGCTTGCTATTGTTCTGCCACAAACACAATCTCGCACTCAGCGCTCTGTTTCCCTTTCTCCTGATTGTGATTCTAAAGTAAGTTTGCTGAGTAAAGCTGAATATGTTTCTTTAGCAGCTTCCTTTGTTGGGGTTCCTGGACTAGCATTAGGTAATGCCAGGACATTAGCTGAACTAGCATGTTATGCTGTCAAAGCAATTAATGCAACTTCTAAGGCTATTGCACTCCTTAATTCTGAACAACGGGAACTGTGAGGAGCTATTCTAGATAATAGAGCAGTCATTGGTTTTTTGCTTTTCAAACATCATTATGGGTGTTCTTCTTTTAAAAATATGTGTTGTTTTCATCTAACTGATAATGGTCAGAGCATTGAGCACCGTCTGGAAGAGCTTGAAAATCTCACTGGCTATATTCGGCAAGATGTGGGATTTGAAGGTCTCTGGGCTTGGTTCAAAGGCTGGCTTCCTAATTTGGGATGGTTACAGCAATTGTTTGTTTATGGGGTGACAGGATTAGTTATCCTGATTCTATTATGCTGTTTTCTACAATGCATTCCTTCTTTATGCCAACTGTTCAGCTCTCTTTGTCGCCCTCCAAAACAGGCCTATCCACTTCAGGTGGATGTAACCTGGTCTCATGCTGACTCAGAGGATGAATGGCCTAATAAATCTGGGGATGGCATTCCTCTCTTACCTGCACATTAAATAAAATAAACAAAAAAAGGGTGGCATGTGGGGTCTGAACATAATCCTTGGAGGCAAGTCCCAGGACAAAGTTCAAGTTCCCACCGGAACACTCTCACCGGGAGATTGCTGGGAGATTGGCTTGGCAAAAAGCACAGGGTTTTTCTGATTCTGCATGAGACTGCTAAATTACTCTGAGAGAGCACAAGATCTGCAACATTTAAGCAAGATAACTTGAGCTATGAGAAAAGAACATTCTGTGAACTACACTGTGCTTTTTAGCTTACAAAGTCTTTTGCTCTGTTGTAACGAATTTGACTGAGCCTTCTTGATTCTAATAAAATGCTGCTGTGAGAGAGCAGGGAGCTTGGTACAGAGAGACAGAGACAGAGCTCGTCTGCCGCTTCAAGAAATCTTTGTGTTGGGTCGTTCTTGAACCCTACCAAAAGTATTTTACCCTCCTTGTGATCTGTTAAAGCCTTTAATGTGCGTGTCCTGGCGCGTTTCCTACATTGCTTTGCAGGGACCTTTGCCTGATGTATTTTAGACATGCCAACCAACTGTGAGATGTTTGTTTGCGTGGGAGTAGATTTTGTAGAGTCATATATTCTAGTGCTGGAGCCCAAATATGAACAAATTTAGAGTAGGTTGGTGTCGAGGGGTTGTGTGTTCTATGGATGGAGTCTGATTATTTTTGCCATTATAAATTGGTCCCATATCTTTTCTTGCCAGACTGACAAAGGAGTCTCAGATTGTGCAGAGTTGTTTTCTGTTGTTTCCTGTTGCCCCAGAAGGTCGGACCAGAACCAATGGGTTGAAATTAAATCAAAAGAGTTTTCGGCTAAACATGAAGAGTGAGAGTGGTTCCTCAGTGGAAAAGGCTTCCTCGGGAGGTGGTGGCCTCTCCTTCTTTGGAGGTTTTCAAAGCTGATTCTGACAGCAATGCTGATTCAGCGGACTTAGGCAGATCATGAGAGGCAGGGCAGGGAGGATTGCCTCAGTGCTTAGTTCTCGTGGACATTTCTTACACCCCCAGGGAAACGCTGATTGCCACTTTGGGGTCAAGAAGCAATTTTTCTCCAGGCCGGTTTGGCCGGAGATCCTGGAGATTTTTGTCATCTTCTGGGCGTGGAACAGCAGTCACTGGGGGTGTGGGGGGGGAGGTATTTGTGAATTCCCTGCATCAGTCCTTTCCAACTCTATGATTCTATGAGATGGATGGACTCAGTCAAGGAGGCCAAGGCCTGAGCAAGTCTGTTAATGATGGGATGGCCATAAATTGATAGGGTTGCCATAAGTGGGAGGTAGGTTGACGGCACGTAACACCCACACGCATATGACTCAGTATCAACGCAGACCCTGAGGATGTAAACACCCAACAGGTTTAAATGTAGGGTTAGATCCAAAGGTGCAGCATGTCAGGATGGCAGACGAAAGAATTGTGATTTTTACACCAATTGCCCTCTCCTGCTACAGACCCCCACTTGCCGTACCCCAGGATTCCAGGGTCTAAGTGGGGGGGCAGGAGGAGAGGGAGAAAAGTACTGCTCTGAGGCTGCGACAGATGGCACAGAAAAGCAGCCTTTAAAAAAATGCTGCTTGTATCAGAGAGTCAGGGAGTTCACGAATTAACCTTCCCCAGAGAGAAGAGCTTATGTAGTTGGTCTTTCGCAATTTGATCTTTTGCAATTTGGTCTTTCTGACATCTGGATCAGTAGCCAGAGGGTTTGGCTTCTGAGGGAAGAGGCATTTGGGAGCCAGTGTCTTTTGACAGGCAGTAGTCAGAAAAGTACTTCTACAGAGAGAAGAAGAGAAACTCTGTTGTCTTAGATATAGTAAAATTGCTCTGAGGGAGAATTTTAGATTCTCAGGAAAGCTACAGAACAGCCTTATACAGACATAGGATACTGGAGAAAGATTTGGCAGAAGGTCTGAGTAGTTAGAGATAACTCCCAGACAAGCCAAATAGTAAACTGAGTTACTGCTTCTTAGGGACAAGGAGAATAACTTCCTGCCAGTGAAAGGGGTTGGGAAGAGAACCCTGATCTGTGATAAAAGGGAGAAGCTTAGACGCCTCAGGAGTTAGTGAAAAGCTGTAATATCTAAAGGGAAACCTAGTACTCTGAAGGAAGAAATCTAGAAACATCAATAAGAACTGTGTTAGTGCTGAAATATACTCAACAAAATACCTCTCAAAGAAGGAAACAGAAAGCCTTGAAACAAAACTACAAATACACTCTCTTGAATGTTCGAAGAATTCAACTCTGTATATATTTGAAAGTTTTTAACCTCAGCAATCTCAAAACCTTGACTATTCCTATTATACATATATTCGCTGCCTGTTTACTAAAACCTTTATTCTGTTTTTGAAAGTTAATTTGCCTCAAGTGCCATTTCTCAAGGGTTTAAAAAAACTGGACAGTGCCTGTATTTTCACTAGATTTCCTGAGCTGAGAAAAAGTCCAAACTAAATACCTAAACATAGGGTGGGATAGTCAAGTCTTTTATGACAAAGAATACATACGCACTACTGTAGGGCACTGAGGGGAACTGAGATTTGGCAGGAAAAATCTGTTTCAAGCAGCTGCCTGCCAGATGTCTCTGTGGCTTACACGCATGGTTTGTACTCAAGGTATACTACTGTTAAAATAGAGGTTCCAGTTAGTTATCAAAAGCAATCCTTCATCCTCAGTGCATCAATCTAATCCTTCAAAAAGCTGATAATCATGCTTACAGTTCTTCTGACTCAAAGGTTTTGAACTGCTCACGATCCAGTTCTCTTATAGGCAATCACCACAGCTAAATAGCAACAGCTAAGGTGGTTTTCCAATCCTCATGTACAAGGGAAAACTGGACAATATTTTGAAATAATAAACTCCTATAACCTATTAAGAGGGAGGACAAATATCTTTCTCAGATCAGACCAAATTCTGTGAAATAAAATGTGTTTTAAGAACACAAGCTGACCAGATCCACATTTACAAACTCTGAATTCTGCAGTTTGTATGATCTGATTCTCCCTTTTGTGAACCCTCAGTGAGGCTCCTTTGTCTTAGAGCTGGCAAAACTCTTTGCGGGAAAAGGAGTTGTCTGTACATGACCCCACCGTTCCTTGTAAACATGGGAGACATAACAATAATACACAAGTAGAATGACAACAGAGGCAAACACAAATTGTGATACCCAAGTCAAGGCGTGGTTACCTGATCACCCGGCTTTCCCCCTTCCCCTGGAGGACCTGGAGGCCCGGGTAAGCCCTGGAAAACAGAAGTAAAGGAGAACATTTATTTTCAAAATGGGTCAATGTTTACAGAGTCCAAAATTAAAACCAATACAGTACAATCCAAAACAATTAAAAAAGAATGCTAAATAAGCCAAAAATGATCCAAGAGGATCAGTCTGGAAAGGCCTTGTAGAACAACAAAGAAGAAGAAGAATTGGTTTTTATACCTCACTTTTCTCTACCCTAAGGAGTCCTAAAACTTCCCTTCCTCTCCCCACAACAGGCACCTCATGAGGCAGGTGGGGCTAAGAAAGTCCCGAGAGAACCGTGACTGTCCCAAGGTTACCCAGCAGGCTTCATGTGGAGGAGTGGAGAATCAAACCTGGTTCTTCACATTAGAGTCCACTGCCCTTAACCATTATACCACGCTGGATCTCATGTTGTGGGGGGGGGGGGATTAGCAGACCTTATTTAAAAAACCAGCCAGGGAGGGAGCCTTCTTCATGGCCCTCAGGAGACTTACTCAGAAAAGCCCCACAGAAGATGTCTGTACTTGCCTGGGAAGGGTATAACTAAGGGAGACTGATGGACAAGCTGGTGCAGAGTTTGTGGTGGGAGAGGAGATTCTTTAAGTATGGAGGCCTAGGGTTGCCAGTCCCCCGGGAATGTGAGGGATCACCACCTCCCATTCCCTGCTGCCACTCTGAGTGGCAGTGGGAGGGGGGGAAATGGGTGTCGGGCCTACGGTGCAAAGTCATGCCTCTAGGAATCTCTGGAAACTCTATGATAAAACCAAAGCATTTCTGGTGATTCCTAGAGAGGGATGGTGTTACTTCCTGAGTTTTCCTGACAGTAGTATCATGTTGTCACCACATGGCCCTGCATAGGGTTGCCAAATCATAATTACTCACCGGTGGGGGAGCGTTCACTGGGTCCAGGAGCTGGCCGCGGGTGTGTGCGTGCACACGCGACTGATGTGCTTGCAACAAACGGGCAAATTCCAAGGGATCCTTAACTCAGAAAGAGGATGTAACTATGTTGTTGAAGGTAATAAGCCCTAATTATTATTAGATGACAGAATTTACTAGATTCTTTAGGGTTGCCAAGTATCAGCTTTCACTGGAGCTGGGGACTCCCGGCTCTTTCTTGGAGCGCATGCACGCACCGCAACCACGTCACCCGGAAGTGACGTGATCACGCTGGGCATGCTGGGGGCGGGGCCACAACCATCCGAGGGAAAACCATAGAGTTTTCCCTCGGATGACCGTGGCCCTACAAATTTAAGTTTAAATGTTATTTTTGCATTTAAATGATTGGTCACTGAGCACCTCTCAGTCATTTCGGAGGGGAGGGGGTGTTATGTATTAAGTTCTATTGTAAGCTTAGTTGTTACTGATGTGCTTGAAACAAACGGGCACATTCCACAGGATCCTTAACTCAGAAAGATGATGTAACTATGTTGTAGAAGGTAATAAGCCCGGATTATTATTAGATGACAGAATTTACTAGATTCTTCCATTTTTGACTGAATGTATTTCATTACAAGGCTACAAATTTAAGTTTAAATGTTATTTTTCGCATTTAAATGATTGGTCGCTGAGCACCTCTCAATCGTTTCGGAGGGGAGGGGGGAAACACTGCAGCTATTTAGTGGGTAATAAAAAGGGGAATGGAGATCTTTTTCCCCCTAAACTGAATGGAGCTCTTCTTAATTAAATTGTAATTTATTACACAGATCGAAAAGACATTTACATTGAAGCTTTGGTTAATATGCAGAGCTGTTTAAATAACAGCCAATTAAATTGATTAACCAGATTAAATGGAATCTAGGAAACCTTGAACTGGTTGACAGCTCTGCTTTATTTGGTAGTGAAAATATGGATGTGGTTAAAACTGTGATTGATTGTACTTTACCTGAGCCAGCTGGAATGCAAATTAAACTACTATTTGTCTAAGAAATGTGGTATCAGAGGAGGCCACTCATGGAAGGTGGCTGATTAGTATCCATAAGAAGGGATTGTGGTCTTAGAGCTCCTTCCCCTCAAAAACGCTGAGCTACAATCCTTTAAATGCCTTTTCCCTGTAAAGGTCATTGGCATGAGCAACCATATACACACATGGTAACGTATGGAGTAGTTCCAAGGGCATGGGATGACTTCTGGTGCCACACCAGAAGGCTTTATAGCTCCAAAAAAGGGGGGAAATTGAATGTATAGATCTTTATGAAGCAGTGTCCACATTCACTGACTTAGGTACCAGCAGGGGTCATTTCCTGCAGGAGCGCACAGGAGCAGAGCTCCGGCAGTAAAGAGTCCAGCAGTAAAGAGTCCACATGCAACAAGTCCCACCCCTGCTCCCAACAGCCCTCAGTCAGAGCAAGAAGCAGCCAGGTAAGTTGCAGAGCCCCCCCCCCCAGCCCAAAACAGTCCAGTGGCACTTTTAAGACCAAGTTTTATTCAGGTACAAGCTCTCCCTCCTCTGCGAGGACAGATCTGCACGTATGTCGCCCCCCCCTCAATAGCTAGCAATCCAAAACAGTCCAGTGGAGCCTGAGCAGTGGGTGTTGCCTTCTGACACACTTCTGGTGATGTCAGAGTGTGTGGCATATGCAAATAAGTTATGCTAATGAGTTATGCTAATGAGCTCCTGCACCTCTTTTTCTTTTTTTTTCTTTTTTTTTTCTGCACCTCTTTTTCTACTAAATGACCCCTGGGTACCAGGCCCGTGGGCAGGATTTTATGGCTTGTGGGGCAAATTTCTTTCTGGTGGGGCTGAAGTTCTCAGTGCAGACAGAAAAGCCATGTCGCCAAAAGAAAGCTGTTACCAGGATAGATCTCTAAACTGCAAGCTCTCAACCACTTTAGATGACAGTCCTCAGCTGCTGCAAGTTAATCACTTCTGCCAGCTGAAGCAACAATTCTGATAACAAGCCGTCAGGTGGGGGTGATGACTTATTTAGTCAAGAAAGCGAACACTTAGGCAAAAAAAACCCACTAAAGGAGACCAGTTTCTTGACACAGAATTAGAAGGGATCCTAGAGGTCACTTAGTCCAGCCCCCTTGCTCAGTGTGGGAATTTGTCAACTACAGCACCCCACTCTGCTTAAAGGAGAATATGCCTTAAAAAAAATGTTTTTAGATGATTAGAAGAAGCATTCACAGGATGAATTCTTGTGGGGCTGTGCCTTTAAGAAAGAGGGCAGAGCCCCCCAAAGCCCCACCATAGCTATGGGCCTATTAGGTACCATCAAGGAACAACACCTTTGCTATACGATGGGGACTAGACCATTAATGTGGGGGTGAATGTGGTGCCCTTCGGTGCCACGGTGCCTATTGAGACCTTTTCTGGCGCTCACCAAGTGTTTTCAGAAAATGAGCAAGCCAGGTGGCCAAGGTTTCTGATTGGCCACTGGAGATTTGATTGGCTGTGCGGATTTTAAAAACATGGCTTTGCCAACAGCTGCCACCGCAGCACGAGCATCTTCACTGGGTGACTGAAGGTAAGCTGCGGCAGCCATTTTGTGGTGGGCTCCACATCCTGCGGCAGCCATTTTGTGGCTGTGCCCACCACCTTGTGTCAGAATTCCAAAGGTGCCCACAAGCTCAAAAAGGCTGGCGAGTCCTGCGACAGGAAGAAATACTCTTACACATCCTTTGCTCACATTTTGATTTGGGGGATCCATCCTCCTCCTACGCCTCCTATGCTGGCCTTGGTGGGGCCAGCGCTAATCCTAGGGTTGCCAAATGGGGACGGGGGGGCAGGGAATCCCCCGCTATGGAACTCCGCCCCCGAAGCTGCGTCACACATCGCTCACATTGGGGGCGTGGTCCAGATCATCGGGGGGGAACCATATGGTTTTCCCCCCGACGATCTGGGCCACACCCCCAACGTGAGCACGTAGCACGTCACTTCCTGTGACGTGCTGCCGGCGTGCGCGCGCACACGCGTCCACCGAGAGTTCCCGGAGCCCGGCGAGGCTCCCCCGCTCCGAGGGGTGAGTAGACTTGGCAACCCTAGCTAATCCCAGTAGCAAAACACTGCACAGAATAGTGGGGGCTAGCCATGACTGGTAAGGTACACTGGCAGTTTAGTAGTCTAAAGTCATCTCTGGGCACTATTGATGCTACATCGATGTCAGACTGTCATTTTTGAAGAAACAATTAAACAACAAAAATGAAAAATTTTATTCTATGGGCCTGATCCCGGTGAAACCTTAAATTAACACTGATTTCAGTGAAAGAAAGTTATGTACAAAGAGGGAGGAGGATACTTCAGGTGGCAACGGAACGCTGGAACATTTTTTACCAACTTCGTCTAACAGGAGGCACACGTCTCTGCAAGCCTCTCCTGCAGATAACAGTGCCCTCACACTGCCACACACATGATGCCGGATCAGCTAGCCATTTGTGTCACAGGGAAAAGGCACTCTTTAGATTGGGCTTCTTTCTCTTCTTTTTGACTGAAACCTGAATACGAACTGGAGCTGGGGTTTTTTCCTGGGGGAACGCGCCAGAACAGAGTTCCCGAACCTCTTTGACAAAATTCTTTTTAAAATGTTTATGAGTTCACGAGTTTTCAGTATAACTATTATAAACTCCACTTCCCTCTTGAGAGTTTCGGTGCCTTTTTTTTTTTAAAGGCCCTGACTGGATGGATCTACTTAAATAAATGTAAGTCTACCTTTTTTGCAGTATAAGGAGATTTATTTACTGCCCTTACTATCATGTTTCTGTGACTCGGCAAAACTCTGCTATGGCCCCTGCCACACAGCAGGGAAAAGACGGGGCGAAGCGCGGCTTTTAAAAGCCGCACCAAAAAAGAAACGCCCCGGCGGGATCCATTGCTCCTCGGCACGATCAGATGCCGGGGAGAAAGAGGCGAGTGGGAGGGGGAGGCTGCCGTACTGCGCATGCTCGAGCATGTGCAGTAGGG
>NW_015161030.1:20946-21565 GCF_001447785.1 Gekko japonicus
GCCCCGCCGATCCCACGGCCAGGATGAAGCGCCTCAACCGGATGAACCACCGAAGGTAGGTGGTTCATCTTTGACGCGCTTCATCGGGGGAAGGGCCGGGTTGGAGGCGGGAGCGTGACGCCAGGCAGATGTTGCCGTGGGATCGCGCCCATCTGATGCGCCTCCAATCTGGCCCGCTCCCGGCCCAAACTGCCTCGTATGAACGGGGCCATAGTTGACCAAATATCCCAATAGCGACGGATGATATTTAGAATACATTTGATAACAATTTACCTGAAATCCTGTAGGACCAGGAGGTCCCTGTTCCCCTCTTTCTCCTGCCAGTCCCTAAAAAAAAACAAAATTACATTTATCATAGGATACCTCGATATTCATTTTCATCTCTAACATGAAAGAATCAATATTTTTTTAATTTGTCTCTCATAGCTTTATTCCACTGTGGCTTGTATGCAATTTGGCCCAAAAAGCAGGCTGTTAGTATCTAAACATAAACAGACCAAACCACTTAAACTCCTCCATTATCCTTCAAGCATCAATTTTTATTAAATGGCAGTTAACAATGCTTTTAAAGTACCATTGGCTCCAAAAACACCACTTCTATGTCAAGAGCCAATAACAG
>NW_015161031.1:0-5779 GCF_001447785.1 Gekko japonicus
TGCCTGGCGTGATCTCTTGACGAGAGAATTGCCTTTTTCCTTCAGGGTCCCTTTTCCTTTGAGGAGGTGGCCGTGTATTTCACCGTGGCAGAATGGGCCCTGCTGGATCTGGGAGAAAGAGCTCTCCACATGCTGGAGAACTATGGGAATGTGGCCTTTTTGGGTAAGGGTCTTTCCTAGGTGCCAAAGGTGTGATTTGCTGCCTTTGGGATGAGGCATGAATCAAAATACTGAATAGCAACATGATTTTTTTTTTAAATACCAAACAGTAAACAGTTTGCTTTAAAGCAACACGATATTTTGAGGACTGCCCCTGGTTTGATCCCCAGCATCCTCAATTAAAAGGACCAGGTAGGAGGGGATGTTAAAGAGCCAGTTTGGTCTCGTGGTTATGTGCGCAGACTCTAATCTGGGAGAACCGGGTTTGATTCCCCCACTCCTCCACTTGCACCTGGCTGGATGGCCTTGGGCAAGCCGTAGTTCTGATAAGAGCTGTCCTTGAAAAAGAGCAGTTTTTGTCAGAGCTCTCTCAGCCCCACCTCCCTTGTCTGTCTGCTGTGGGGAAGGGGAGGGAAAGGAGATTGTAAGCCGCTCTGAGACTCCCTTGGGCAGTGAAGGGCGGGGTATAAATCCAATATGTTTTTCCTCTTCTTCTCTCTGCCTGGGACCCTGGAGTGCCGCTGCCAGACTCGGTAGACAACACTGACTTCAGTGGACCAAGGGTCCGATTCAGTAGAAGGCGGTTTCATGTACTGCTCGTCTGTGTGTGCTTGCCCAGGGGCCACTGAGGCCAGACTTGTGGCCATCCCCCAAGCCAGAGAAGGGGTCTCCTGGCCTCTGAGGCAAAAGGGGGAGGGGGAAGAAAGGCCCTCAGGAAGACCCTGGAAAGGGGCCAGATCCACATTTCTCTGCTGCCAACCTTTACAACACACCCTTCCCCCTGGATGGGATTAGAAACATCCGCTCTGCTTGAGATCTGGAAGAGATCCTGCCAAGGACTGAAGCCTGGGTCCCTCTGGGTCACTCCTCTTTGTACCTGTTCAGTGGGTTCACAAGGAGAGTGCAGACAGGCCAAGCAGACCCAATTTTAAATATATATACAAAGGTTTGAAAAATAAGATGTCTCTAAGCGGCAGTGTTTCTGCACCTCAGCAGCAGAAAACCAAGAAAAGCTAACTCTTCTATCTAGTACATGAAATACTTGGTATTCAGCGTCACCTCATCTTGCGGAATAAGGATTCCAGGTGAAGCCTCAGTGACTCTACAGAAAACTATTCATAGTGATGAAGGAAGAAAATACCAAGGTGCACTACCTTGGCATGAGCATAAAGTTAGCCTGCTTTCCCTCTGGGCTGTACCCGTATTATACTTTCTACCTCTCTGTGGCCAGGTGGTTTTAATGACCCAATCAACAAGGGTCCTCCTTGACGGAATTTTCCAGAGGCTGCCAGCACCCTCCTAATCCCCCCTCCCTCCCGGTTACACGACTAGACGCAGGTCCTCACTATTAACCAATGACCCCATTCTGGAGTCTGCCCTTGAAAAAACAGGATGTTAGGTGCAGGGAGACTCGAATCACAAACACCTGCAAGTCAGACTAGGCCACTTAATAATCACGTTTAGCCTTGAAGGACCTAGGGTGCTTTGCCTCACAGATCCATTCACCTTATACTGGTTAGGATGGTGGGCTCTGATCTTGAGTATAGGTCCGTCCTTCCAGAAGAATTTTTCCTTTTGAATGTCTTTCCTTCCCCATGTAAGGATTATCACTTTCTCTCTCTCTCCCTGTGAAAGAAGCCAGAAGTATAAGAGAGACTACGGTGCAAACAGACAACAGCCTTCTACTCGACAAAAGGCTGGAGAATTTCTCAGAAGGATCCCAAGAGCATATTTCCTTGCCAGAGGAGCTGGCTGAGAGCGTTATCTCAATAGAGAGCTCATGTACCTGTTTTCTAATTAGGAGACACAAGGGAGCCAAAAGGCCTGGAAGGATACAAACCAAGCTTTATTGCAACAAGGCGGGAAAAACCATACAAGTTGTTTTTCCGAAGTTTACAGGATTACATACGCACTTAATATACCATTTTGACAAGCAGAGGTGTATTCCATATTTGGCTGATTCCTATACCTACGTGTCTCAAAGATTATTCTAGGGAACTTGACATTTCACCCGAGCCAAGTCCTGTCCTTTCATGTTATGAGCCCATTCGCGGGGAGGGTGGGGTAAAAATGCAAAAAATAAAATAAAATAAAATAAAAATGATCAGAAATCAATGCAAGCTACACAGCAGGTGCTACTGTTTGGTGCAGTGGTTGTGTGGACTCTAATCTGAGAGAACCGGGTTTGATTCCCCACTCCTCCACTTGCACCTGGCTGGATGACCTTGGGCAAGCCATAGTTCTGATAAGAGCTGTTCTTGAAAAAGAGCAGTTTCTGTCAGAGCTCTCTCAGGCCCACCTACCTCACAGGGTGTCTGTTGTGGGGCGGGGAAGGGAAAGGAAGAGGAAGAAGAAGAAGAAGAGGAGGAGGAGGAGGAGGAGGAGGAGATTGGATTTATATCCCGCCTTCACTCGGAGTCTCAGAGCGGCTTACAAACTCCTTTCTATTCCCCCTGAAATGTGGGAAACTGTTCTATTTGGTTGAATGGGTTGATTTTGGTCCCCAGCACCAAGAATGGGTGGAAGTAGGGGATATTCGAGCCCCTAACATGCTCAGAGACTTTCATCGGAGGTTCCCGGGGAAACCGGGAGGTCTCCCGGCCTGACCGGGAGGGGTGGGGTTAAGGGTGTTTTCGAGGGGGCAGTATGTCAGCGAGCTGCCAAAGTATTCTTATGTGTCTGAAGTCCATTCCTAGATTCATCCCCCCCCCCGTAGGCTAATATGCAACTGCGCATGTCTATTGTAAATCTAACGCGAGCACTCTCATGTTTCATGCATTCCTTTCACTGTACGCTAATGCTGCTTTGAACTATCGTAATCAGCAAGGTCACAGGTGGTGGAGAGTCAGCTTCGCTTAGTCTATAATGAACTAGAGGGTGAGAGAAATATAATTGTTTATCATTTTGAAAGCCGTTGCTTCCCAGGCTTTGGGTGCGAGTCTGACAGCCTAACCGCTTGAGCGGGAACCAAGTCTATTGGTTATTGTCTGTATGAATTTGCTTTAATATACTCTGCCCTGTCGGTTCTGGTTATTCTAAACAGTACACTTGTTCCTGTTCATCATAGCTTCAATAAATATTACTTTGCTTCAAATGTGTATTGGATTGATAGCTGTGGGATTGGACAGGCAGCCCCTGAGCTCTGACCTGGAGAGGCATTAAGCTCCTCTGCCCCTCCCCCCCACAGGTACTTGGACGGAGCTGTTGCCAAACACATCCAACCTATGGAGGCAGTATCTGCAATAGTTAAGCCCCCACTAATTGCTTTATCCTGGGCTCCAGTGTATGTTGAGAGTAGGCTCTACTCTGATGCCCAGGGGACAGTCTGCTTCCCCCCCCCCTCCTTTCACAGGGGGGCCTTTGCTCCTGCAGTTGGTGCTCAGGTGTCCCTTTGTTAGCAGCCAGGCCTCTTCTCGGGAAGGTAGTTTCAAACGAAATGCCCCTCTTTTAATATCACTCCCCCAAACCATTTGTGCACTGCACAGTCTGGTCTAGAAGTGAAACCAGGATGGAGCTGGAACAAACAAAATGGGCGCTGGCCAGGAGACAAGCCTGGGAAACATTTTTGGGTAGGTGACCCAGGGTGACTGACTTGCTAGTCACTCTCCTCCCCATCCCCCAAAAGAGATACTTAATCTCACCAGTGGGTTTCTCAGGAAAGGCACTACCCCCACCTTGATTTAATCATGGCCACACCTGGTCACGTCTCCCCTTTCCTCCTGATCAGGGGTCATTTCGAAGAAAAAGAGGTGCAGGAGCTCATTAGCATAACATATTAGCATAACTTATTTGCATATGCCACACCCCCTGACATCACCAGGGCCCACCACTCAGGCTCCACTGGACTGTTTTGGATTGCTAGCTATTGGAGGGGGAACATGGAGATCTGTCCTCACAGAGGAGGGAGAGCTGGTACCAGAATAAAACTTGGTCTTAAAGGTGCCACTGGACTGTTTTGGATTGCTAGCTATGGGGGGGACGCGCAGATCTGTCCTCATAGAGGAGGGAGAGCTTATTCCTGAATAAAAGTTTGTCTTAAAGGTGCCACTGGAATGTTTTGGATTGCTAGCTATGGGGGGGGATGTGCAGATCTGCCCTCACAGAGGAGGGAGAGCTGGTACCTGAAGGGGGGGGGCCTCTGCAACTTACCTGGCTGCTTCTTCCTCCTGGTGGCCCGAGTGGGAGCTGCTAGGAGCAGGGGGTGGGGCTTGTTGCATGTGCCCCCCCCTTACTGCTCAGGCTCCTCCTGTGTGGTCCTGCTGGAAATGACCCCTGCTCCTGATTGAGAGGCTGTTCATATAACATGATAGCCTCTCCCATCCTGTAGGGTCCTCAGAAAACATTACCAATTTTAGTTGACACCAGATAATCTCATCAAGCTGTCAGGCGTTTCCCTTGGTCTTTGTCCAGGCTGGGAAATCTGACCAAGGTCTTGCGTTAGTGACACACACACACCTGACCGCCCCAGGGTCACTTTTTCCTATAAGTGAACACACTCAGCTCCTACAGAGTGTGTGTTCTATCTTTTTTTTTTTTTTGCAAACATTTTTATTGGCTTTTAGTGCATTATGTTCAAACGCTTTACATCTTCAAGTTTTCAGTATATGAGTCCTCGACAGGTTACATTCTAACCATTTTCTTAGTCCACTTTTTATTAAATATCTTATCATCCGTCCCATGCAATTGTGCATGTATCTTATCTGAGTGTGTGTTCTATGGCACCCTTTCTGGTGTATAGGTCCTTATTCCTACTCTCCAGGGAAACGCTGGCAGTTCGCTTTCACGGCCTTCTGCACGCATTGATCAGGCACCCCTGGACGGGGGGAGTGGCTGATTCTGCCTATTTCCAGGGAGGGAGGCAGAGAGGGAGGGGGCCCTGCAGTCATGAATAAGGGGAGGAGGTAGCGTTTCTCCTCCGTCTGCAGCAGGGCCCGCAGGGGAAGCGTTAAAGCGAGCGAGCTGCATTCGCTGGAGAGGCCCGACGGGACGGGGCGGAGAGGAAAGTTTCCTTGAGGGGCGCGGCGGCTTTGCTCTTGCATCGTGGCCGGAGAGACCAGGGAGGGGCTCCAGATTTGCACCGGAGGGGGAACAAAGTCTTGCGGCCGCATCCCGGGCAGCCTTACTCGCAAGTAAGTCATTGGCGGCGTAACGCAGCCACCTCCCACCGCCAGCGAGGCCAGCCCGGCTCTCACGCCAGCAGCAGCAGCAGCAGCTCACAAGGCAGGATTTTTGCGCACCAGACCACTACCTCCTATATTCTATATAGGAGGTAGTGACCAGACTCCCCCAGCTTGGAGGGAGGCATTCTTGGTTCGGCCCTTTGGGAGCCCCCTTTGCAGCCCCGCACAGCCCCCCTTCCCCCCTCCACCGCTGCCCTAGAGGAGAACCTCCCCCCCAGCCATGCATTCCCAGCTCACCCGGCCCGGCGCCTCGGGGGCTGCTGCCTGCCCCGAGGAGCCCCCCCCCTCCTTCCCCACTGCATGCGGGGGGGCGGAGACGAAGGTGGGCTGAACATTGGTATATTGCTTTTGTGCTCAAAGCGCATCACCAAAGTTAACTTATTGAAAACAGCTTTGCAAAGTCAGGCCCCAAAGCTGAGAGTTATTGGGTTGTTCCATGG
>NW_015161031.1:5813-12694 GCF_001447785.1 Gekko japonicus
CCCTCTCGGTGCAAAGGAGGTGAAAAGGTACGGGGGGGGGGATCGGGGAAGGTGGAGGGACCGGAGGAGATCGGCCGGAGGGAGGGAGGGGATCTTCCCACCCCACCCAGCCTCGGAGGGGCTCCTTGCAAAGGGGGTGGGGGGGAGGCCGGGGAGAGAACCCCCTCCCCCCCCGGGGCCCTGCAGCCGCCCCGTCCGCCACCCTGGAGGAGAGGAGGGGTATCGGAGGCTGCTCTCCGCAAAGCCAGGCGGGCCCCTGCTGCAGCAGCAGCGCCCTCCTCGGGGCGGAGACCCTCAGGCGCCTTCCCTGGGCCTGTGGAGGCTGCGAGGCACTGAGACGGGGCGCTTTTCCGGGGTGGGGGTCCAGGAGGCTTTTAAAGGACAGGATTGCCTGTAGGCCCACTGGGGATAATGGGAGCCAGGGATGCCGGCTGACTTGCATGGTGGGGCTCCTTTGCAATGCATGGCAGCACAAGACGAGTAGCCAAAGAACATGCAGAATGGATATTGCATTAAGGTCTCTGGTCCCAAATACACGGCTCTGGGACTGGATTGAGGGCCCCCAGAGTGGAATGAGAGACCACAAAGTAGAATGACAGCCCCTGGGGGTAGCAGGAGTGTTCTGGGACTGGAAAGACGGGCCCCAAATAATTAAAATATCAATCAATCAATCAATCAATCAATAAACCTTTAATGGCATATATAACATTAAAATCAAAGACAGAAAATGACAGAATCAACTAAAAGTCTAGGTTAATTATAAAATCATGAAACGGACTTTCCCAAATTTGTCACTCTCATCACGTCCACTAAAAAATTGGCCACTGCCACAAGTAATCTCTGCTGTTACATCGTTCAATAGAAATTGGCATTTTATTTCATTGGAAAGGTGATGTTTACCATGCAACCAAGCGTTTAACGTTTAAACGCTAGCGTTTAAATTAAAATATTGTGGATTTCATGCAGCATGGACTTCATTTGCCTCTCTGGCTGCACTTTGTTCCAGGGGACCAGTGGATACTCAGGAATAGCACAGGGGGCTGCAGTTGGTTTGGTGCCTCTCAGTTCTAGTTGACCTGCCAAAAGGAGTGTCCCAAAGGTAATTTGAAAGGAGGAAGAAAACCTTACAATTTTTACTCGTTGCTCATCTGTCCTGGGACCTGTTTTGTTCAACATCTTTATCAAAGATTTGGGTGAAGGAATAGAGGGAATGCTTATTAAATTTACAGATGATACTTAATTGGGAGGGGTAGGAAATATAATAGAAGGCAGAGTCAGGATACAGGACGATCTTGACAGGCTGGAAAACTGGGCTAAAATAAATAAAATGAATTTCAATAGGGATAAATGTAAAGGTCTGCATTTAGGTAGGAAAAATCAAATGCATAATTATAGGATTGAGGAGACTTGTTTTAGCTGTAGGATGTGCAGGGAGGATCTTGTGAGGTCTTAATACAACATACACTGAACATGAGTCAGCAGTGATGCTGTAGCTAAAAAGGCAAATGTGATTTTGGGCTGCATCAACAGAAGTACAGAATCCAGATCACGCAAAGTGATGGCATTGCTTTATTCTGTTCTGATTAGACCTCACCTAGAGGACTGTGTTCAGTTTTGGACACCACAGTTTAAGAAGGATGTAGACAAGCTAGAACGTGTCCAGAGGAGGGCAACGAAGACGGTGAGGGGTCTGGAGACCAAGTCCTATGAGGAAAGGTTGAAGGAGCTGGGTCTGTTTAGCCTAGAGAGGAGACAACTGAGAGGTGATATGATCACCATCTTCAAGTACTTGAAGAACTGCCATATAGAGAATGATGTGGAGTTTTTTTCCTGTTGCTCCAGAAGGTCAGACCAGAACCAACGGGTTGAAATTAAATCAGATGAGTTTTTGGCTAAAGATTAGGATCTTCCTGAAAAAACGGTTCCTCAGTGGAACAGGCTTCCTCGGGAGGTGGTGGACCCTCCTTTGGAGGTTTTCAAACAAAGCCTAGATGGCCATCTGACAGCAATGCCGATTCTGTGAATTTAGGCAAATCCTGAGAGGGAGGGCGGGAAGGGTTGTCTCAGCGCTTAGTTCTCGTGGCCCTTGCTGACACGCCCAGGGAAATGCTGATTGCCACTTTGGAGATCCTGGAGGTCTTTTGTCATCTTCTGGGCGCAGAATAGGGAGTCACGTGGTGGGGTGTGAATCTTCTGCATTGCACAGGAGGTTAATGTTTGTGTCTCTCCTCCCCCCCCCCCCATGGAGAAGCCTCCTCTATTCATAGCCGAGTGACTGAAGGCATCTTTACACTGTCAGAGGTGACCCGAGAGAAAGTGAAAGAGATGGAAGAGCAGAAACCAGAAGGACCTGGAACTGGATGGACAGCAAGGAATGGCCCCCATCCTACCCAAGCTGAGAGTGGTGTTGAAATCTGGGAAAGCCCAGGGCCAGAGATCCATTCTCAGCTCACTGCAGTCTCAGATGTACATTGCCAACACTTCAGGCAGTTCCAGTACCAGGAGGCCGCTGGGCCCCGAAAGGTTTGCAGCCAGCTCCACGGACTTTGCAGCCACTGGCTGAAGCCAGAGAGGCGCACCAAGAAGCAGATCCTGGACCTGTTGATCCTGGAGCAGTTCCTGACTCTCCTGCCCCAGGAAATGCAGGGCTGGGTCAGAGGATGTGGGCCGGAGACCAGTTCCCAGGCGGTGGCCCTGGCCGAAGGCTTCCTCCTGAGTCAGGCCGAGGAGGAGAGGTGGGCAGAACAGGTGAGGTGGATTCCCTCCAAGTGTATCAAGTTCAAGCAAGGATATCTGACGTTATCCTAAAGGTTCCTTGCCAGACATCTGTCCAAGTGCTAATCATACAAGTGGGAGATTTCATGCCCTCCTTCAGCAGCCTCTTCTGCTAGAGAATTTCTTAGTCCTCCAGATATAACTCCGCAGGTCTGCTGATGGAAGGGTGCAGAGTCTGGAAGTGGGGCAGGAGCCATTCCTTGGTCTCTTTTCCATTCCGTCTCTCACCCCACTCCCTCAATGCTGTTTCAGGTGTCAGGACCATCCATGAAGGAAGAAGCTACGTTCCCTGAGGCGGAAGGAGCTTCCTCGGAGCATGAGCAGAGAGCGCAGGCCCAGGAGCGTGGCCACGATGCCCTCTCCTGTGGTAAGGACTCTTTGTGCCTGGACACGATTGGGGCCCCCAGTGAATCTGATGGGTAGAGAGTTCAGTTTAGGAAAGAAATTAAATGCTTCTTCTCAGAACACAGAGTTAGTTTGCAGCACTCAATGTCCACCAACTGCGGTGCCTCTAAGAGGAGATTAGACAAATTCATGGAGGGCGATTCTTCCTGTTAATTAAAATCTTCACCTCTCTCCTTCCTTCCATAAGAGGGACTGAAGGTGGCTCAAAAGAGAAAAGGGAGACAAACCTGGGCAGAGTTCTTCAGCCTGGCGACTGAAGGGAGCCTCCACCTTCTGGGGCAGCAGAGCTCTGAGAATTATTTCCTAGGGGCCCAGTGATCACGGGGGAAACTGGCTTCTGTTTCCCTGCTGAAGGAGGCATCAGGGGGGCTGCTGTGGGAAACACCCCCCGGAAGGTTTGGGGAGGGGCTTTGGGAGGGCTCGGGACAGATCAGCCGTCATGTTGCTTTTTCTTGTGGCTGTGAGACTGGCCTGCAAAGAGACACTCTGAGAACTCATTCACATGACCCCTGAGTCTCCAAATGCGCTCAAGTCTCGCGTCTGGGCCGAAGGTGACCCTGATGTGTCCTGTGGAGTCTTTCCCACCCCCCTCGCTCCTTCCCCCCAGGCCAGACACAGACCCCACAGAAGTCTGAAATGCGTTGGCAGCAGAGTCATTCCCACCCCCCTCTCTCCGTCCCCCCAGGCCAGACACAGGCCCCACAGAAGTCTGAAATGCGTTGGCAGCATTCATGATCCCAGCGGCTCATAGGTGCCTTGTGCTGAACTTTTGCCTCTCCCTAAATTGAGTATAAAATGTGTCGAGTGTGGAACAGATTTGTTGCGTGTACACGGGGCGAGGTTTCACAACCCTGAGAATGGGGTGCGTGAAGCAGGGAACAAGCAAGCAAACTCCCTCCCTCCCTCCTTTGTCTCAGGAACAGGCAGTGGGGAGATGCCGTTGAGCCGTCGTCTTCTCAGAGGTGTGGAAACGGCTCCTGCCCCTCCAATCCAGGTAGGAGAGATGGGGGGGGGACAGCCTGGGTCCCTCCTCCTTTCTCAGGGGGGCTTTTGCTCCTGCAGTTTCTAGAAGGTGTCCGGGTGAGAGACCTTCTGAACACCGTTCCCTTGACTCATCCCAAGCCCACACATCCTGTCCCTTCGCAGACTACTCCCTTCCCGTGTGCAGTCTCTGCCTGGCATAATCTCTTGACGTAGGGAATCGTGCTTTTTCTTCCAGGGTCCCTTTTCCTTTGAGGAGGTGGCCGTGTATTTCACCTTGGCAGAGTGGGCCCTGCTGGATCCAGGACAAAGAGCTCTGTACAGGGAAGTCATGCGGGAGAACTACGGGAATGTGGCCTTTCTGGGTAAGGACCTTTCATAGGTG
The DNA here is from genome assembly GCF_001447785.1 of Gekko japonicus. NCBI lineage: Eukaryota > Metazoa > Chordata > Lepidosauria > Squamata > Gekkonidae > Gekko > Gekko japonicus. Next base: position 10,360 of record NW_015161031.1, read on the forward strand.
CCAAAGGCGAATTGCTGCCATTGTGAGGAGGTGTGAATCAAAATACTGAATAGCTATTCACAGTTTTGAGGCCTGTAGCACTACTTGCCTTTTAACCTCTAGTTAAAAGGATCAGGTAGGAGGAGATGTGAAAGAACTCTGCCTGAGACCCCAGAGAGCTGCTGCCGGACTGAGGAGACAATACTGACTTCAATGGACCAAGGGTCTGATTCGGTAGAAGGCAGCTTGCCGCGTTCACCTGTGTGGTCTTGCCCAGGGGCCACTGAGGCAGAGTTGGGGACGAGAGACCCTCAGAAAGACTCTGGAAGGGGCCAGATCCTCATTTCTCTGCTAACAGCCTTTACAACACATCTCCTCCCTGGATGGGGTTAGAAACGTCCACTCTGCCCGTGATCTGGAAATGATCCTGTCAAGAACCGAAGCCTGGGTCCCCCCCCCCCCCGGGCGGCCTCCTTGTACCTGAGCAGCACCCAGTTCACTGGGTTCACGAGGAGACTGCAGACAAGTAAAGCAGGCCCCCTTTTAAACATATATCAAGGTTTATTAAGGATTCTAAAATAAGACATCACTAAACAGCACAGTTTCTGCAGCTCAGCAGAAGAAAAACAAGAAAAGCTGACCCAGTCTCGTCAGATCTCAGGAGCGAAGCCGGGTCGACTCTGGCGAGTACTTGGAAGGGAGACCTCCAAAGGAATACCAGAGTCAGGAGGCCGGGGGAAGGCTTTATTCAGGAAGAAAATATCAAGGCGTACTACCATGGCATGAGAATAAAGTTAGCCAGGCTTCTCTTTAGTTTATAACTACATTATACCTTACTAGGAGTAAGGCCCGTTGTGGGAAGAAATACAACGGTCTCTAAAAGAAGAAGAAGAGATTGGATTTATACCCCACTTTTCACTACCCAAAGGTGTCTCAGAGCGCCTCACAAAGTCCTTTCCCTTCCCCTCCCCACAACAGACACCCTGTGAGGTAGGTGGGGCTGAGAGAGCTCTTGATAAAAACTGCTCTTTTTCAAGAACAGCTCTTATGAGGCTTGCCCAAGGTCATCCAGCCAGGTGCAAGTGGAGGAGGAGTGGGGAATCAAACCCAGTTCTCCCAGATTAGAGTCCGTGCACTTAACCACTACACCAAACTGTCTCTAGAAGGATGCTCCAGGTGAGTGTCCCGACTGTGGCTGGTGGGGCAGCAGAGGGAAGGGGAAAATAGAGGGAGGCAAGCAATTTTTATTTCCTTCTGCTTAGCTATAAGGCAGGGCTGTCTCAAGTCATCTTGCTGCCCCAAGTGGGTAGTCTGGGAGGACAGCCTCATGGTAACAGGTGTGGTTCTCTCCACCCCGACTTATGTTAATTTGCCACATGACGGAGTGAGCTCCCGTCTCTGGCCCCAGCTCCTGCCAACCTAGTAGTTTGAAAGAAAGAAACTACAAGTAGATAAATAGGTGCCACTTCAGTGGGAAGCTAACAGGGTTCCGTGCACCTCGGCGTCTAGTCATGCCGGCCACAAGACCATGGAAATGTTTTGGACAGTGCTGGCTCTTCGGCTTGGAAACGGAGATGAGCACCGCATCCCTTGAGTTGTATTTGACTGGCTTCCGAGCAAGGGAAACCTTTACCTAGTTGCAGCTAAGGTAGAAAACCCCCTCGTCCTATGCCATGTCTTTTGGGTTCCAAGAGTCTTGAAAACAGTTCCATAGCCAGTTACAGGGTTGCCAACTCTGGGTTGGGATATACCTATAGATTTGAGGGGTAGAGCCTGGGGAGGGGAGGGTTTGGGGTGGGGAGGGACCTCAGCAGGGTATAATGCCATAGAGTCCACTGGCAGCCATTGTCTCCAGGAGAACTGATCTTGGTCATCTGGATATCAGTTGTAATAGCTGGAGATCTCCAGGTGCCACCTGGAGAAGCTGGGAAATTTTCTGTAGGGGAAATGATGTGCTGTGGCTGGGGGGATCTCCAGGCCCCACAGGGAGATTGGGATATGAATTTTACCTCAGGACTCCCAACAGCAACAGCAGACTATTTAGAATGTTCGAGGAAAAGGCCAATCAGGCCAAATATGCAAATGACCTCTGTGTTCTGACTGGCTATGGGGGGGAGAGGAACAGCAAACTGTTTAAAAGGATGGAGGCAGGACTCAGGCAACGCAGCCAGTGGGTAGGGAGGCCCTCTGAATGACAGATCATTCAGCCAACTGATTTTGGAGCGTGTTGGAATGTTTAGGGGAGTCCATGACCAAAATATAATTATATATAAGGAGAGATTCCTGTCTAGGGTCAGGTGGTCCTAATGGACCAGTCAAGGGTCCTCCTTAATGGAATCCTTCAGCAGCCTCAAAT
>NW_015161031.1:15043-15289 GCF_001447785.1 Gekko japonicus
CACAGGTCCTTGTGCACCAAAGAACACAGAGAGGCGAAAAGAGATGCATTAAGAGTGGCCATCTTCAGAAGCACCGAAGAACCCACGCAGGGGAAAAGCCTTTTGAATGCTCAGAGTGTGGAAAGAGATTCAGTCAGAGCGGCAATCTTCAACAGCACCAAAGAACCCACACAGGGGAGAAACCATTTGAATGCTCAGTGTGTGGAAAGAGATTCAATCAGAGTGCCAGTCTTCAACTGCACCGAA
>NW_015161031.1:15339-15522 GCF_001447785.1 Gekko japonicus
AAGAACCCACACAGGGGAGAAACCATTTGAATGCTCAGAGTGTGGAAAGAGATTCAGTCAGAGCGGCAATCTTCAGATGCACCGAAGAACCCACACAGGGGAGAAACCTTTTGAATGCTCAGTGTGTGGAAAGAGATTCAGTATCCATCATACTCTTCATCAGCATCAAAGAAACCACACAGG
>NW_015161031.1:15623-20736 GCF_001447785.1 Gekko japonicus
CCACACAGGGGAGAAACCATTTGAATGCTCAGAGTGCAGAAAGAGATTCAGTCACAGTAACCATCTTCAACTGCACCAAAGAACCCACACAGGGGAGAAACCTTTTGAATGCTCAGAGTGTGGAAAGAGATTCAGTCAGAGTAGCGGTCTTCAATATCATCAAAGATCCCACACGGGGGAAAAACCATTTGAATGCTCAGAGTGTGGAAAGAGATTCAGTCAGAGTGGCACTCTTCAAGTGCACCAAAGAATCCACACAAGGGAGAAACCATTTGAGTGTTCAGTGTGTGGAAAGAGATTCATTGACAGTTCTACTCTTCAACAGCATCAGAGAAACCACACAGGGGAGAAACCTTTTGCATGCTCAGACTGTGGTAAGTGATTCAGTGTGAATGGTACACTTCAGAGGCACTTACACGGTTTCCAGCAGGGTCTAATGCCATAGAACCCAGCTTCCAAAGCAGCCATTTTCTCCAGGGGAACTGATCTTGGTCATCTGGGGATCACTTATAATAACAGACTACGAGGTGGCTCCTGGAGGTTGGCAACTCTAGGCATGTAATAGTTCAAGCTTGTACTGGAGCAGTCGAGTGTCTCAGTTTTTTCTGACTTCTGTCTAGCCAGTTCCTGAAAGACGGATCGACTTGCAGTTCTGCTCTGTGTTGGTGTGTTATCTGTTCTTCTCCCCTCCCCTGATGTTCCTTGCAGCTCTAGAATATCAATGTGTAGTTTTATAGAAAAGCTGTGGAGTTCTTCTGAGGTAAACTACTGGCTGCTTCAGGCCCTTCACTCACTCTGGGAATATTGCAACCCACCCCCATCTGGAATCTCCAACTCTTTAGCCCCACCCCCGTGGACTCATTATACTGAAATGAAATAAAACCGCACAAGCCTCCTCACTTTTTCTTCTGCGGGATCTATTAAAATTCCATAGGGTCTGCAAGACGGAGCTCTTCCGCCAGTGGACTCATTATATCGAAATAAAATAAAACCGTGTAAGCCTCCTGACTCTGCAGGATCTATTAAAATTCCACAGAGCCTGCAAGACAGAGCTCTTCCACCAGTGGACTAATTATATTGAAATAAAATAAAACTGCATGGGCCTCCTGACTCTGTCTTCTGCATACCTCTTTTATGTATTTATTTGATTTATATTCCGCTCTCCTCGAATGGGCTTAGGGTGGTGTACAACAAAATTCTGCAGGGCCTGCAAGATGGAGCACTTCCACCAAGCATTTCAGTGAGATGCCACGTTAAACGGCCACCATCAAGCTGAGTAACTATTCCCTAAAATCTCCTTTTGACCGCCTGCTTTAACATCGGTGCCCATATAAAGAACTATGCACTAAGGAGCTAGACACCAGCTGCTGATTTCCCCTATGGTGACAGATAAGGTCTTACATATGTTGTACCTCTTTATGGTTTTTATGTTGCTCTGAGCCTGCTTCCGTGTGGAGGGGGGGATATAAATCAAAATGGTAGGCAGGTAATTTATATCTACTCAGGAAGCATTTAGGAAGATGCAGCCCAGCAAGCCAGTGCTGGAGACCAAGATGGAGAAGCCCTGCATGGCAACCATGTATTTCCCCCTTCGTGCTCAGGTAAATGGGGGAAAAAAGGACCTCCATACACTGCAGAACACCAGCATGCTGAAGGTGGTCAGCTTGGCTTCATTGAAGGCCCCAGGCAGTTTCCTGGTTAGAAATGACGTTGTGAATGAGATAGAATCATAGAACGTTAGCGTTGGAAGGGATCTTGCAGGTCATCTAGTCCAACCCCCTGCACTCTGCAGGAGCATAGCCGAAAAATAGCCCTACATACCTACAACATACCCGAAAGATGGTTGTCCAGCCTCCGCTTGAAAGCGTCCAGCGAAGGCGCATGCACCACCTCCCGAGGCAGTCTGTTCCACTGCTCAATCACTCTTACAGTTAGGAAGTTTCTCCTGATATTTAGCCGGTAACGATGCCCTTGTAATTTCCACCCATTAGATCATCAAAAAAGAAAAAAAAATACTGTGAAATAAGATGCTAAGAAAATCAATGAGGAATTATAAGGAAATCAATTATGTTCTTATCTCTAAATACTTACAACAAGACACACCAAATCATTCTTCACACACACACAAAATCATAAAGCAAAACGGGGTTGAGATTAGTCCTGTTTGAAATTGTGGAATGGCACCCGGTTTAGAGAATACCTTTTAGACTTGCATGGAGCCAATAATAATAAATGGGTCGTTAAGTAGAAAAAAAGCTACGGGAACTCATTAGCATAACTCATTAGCATATACCACACCCCCTGACATCACCGGAAGTGTGTCATAAGGTCACACCCCCTGACATCACCGGAAGTGTTGGGGGCCTGGCGTTGGACCTGCAAAACCGGCAGGAGTACAAGGAAGCCCCGCGAAGGCCCCCGGCCGCCAACGGTCCCAGCCGCCGCCAGCCTTGTGGCTCCACTGCCGAGCCCCATCAGGGGCCCGGCGGTGGACCTGCAAGGCCGGCCCTCCCACAAGCACTACCTAGCTTGTCCAGACACAAGCAGATGCAACGGCAGTTGAAAGATTTTTCATCAGAGTCCAGTCCCTCTTCTCCAGTCCTTGTTTCTGGATCAGTGAAGATAATTAAAATGGAAACCACACAGCAGCTGAAAGAAACATAACCTAGCGGATCATATGATTGAACTGTACCGAGTACCACTAACAAAATCGTAGTATAAATTAAGATCCAGTCAAAAAAAATGGAAGATTGAAGTCAAAATGAGGAGGAAGTTCTTGTATTTTATTGCAATGAAATACGGAAAACAGTTAGGCCAAAAGACCCATCAAAACTGACTGCTTTCTGAGCCCAACCAGGAAATACATGAAGTTAAATACTTAAAATGACATCATCATATCATCATCATGGGGATAATATACAAAGGGCATAATTGGTTACAGAAACTTAAACAACATTTACATCAAAATTCCCTTATTGGTCAAATGTAAGAAAGGTGTACCTATGCAATAGCGTCACGTATTTACTTGACATAACCTAAGTCATATCGGCCAAGGCTTGTTCTCACCCAAACAAAAGTGTTGTTCTCTGATAGCCAGGGAAAGGTTCATTGTGACCCAGACACTATGCAGTTATAACCGTAAACAATTAGAACCATGAACCTTATATCTACTTTTGTGCCAAAAGAATGTCTTTTGTGTCTTGTCTGTTAACAGCAACTAGGTAGGAAAAAAAATCCCCCTTGACCCACAAAGAAGAGAGGCCTTCTATATACTAGGCCTTCATTATATTCAAATGATACATTGGATCCCTAATAAACCTATAAAAACCAGAGGGATATGAAAAAGCAAAAAAACGAGAAAAATCTATATAGTCTCATCTCTACTACAATCCGAAAACTGTGCATTCTAACCCTTGGAAGAAATTTGTTCTGAGTCTAGAGAGTTTCTGTACAGAAAGTGTTTTCCTTTTTCTCGTCCTACAATAAAGACTTCTTCCGTATAAATTTTTGACATGAACCAATATATGGACTTGCATACATTCCATCCATATATTCTGCATTGGATTGTATGTTTATTAAGTGTTTAGAAATAATAATGACATGATTAACTTCTTTATAAGTCTTTATTGATTTTCCTAGGCATCTTATTTCACAATTAGCCTTTTCTTTTTTGACTGATACTGACATAACTTGAAAGAGATGGCAGCATAAAACACGGCATAACTTGAAAGAGATGGCACCATAAAACATGGCATAATTTGAAACAGATGGCAGCATAAAACATGGCATAACTTGAAACAGATGGCACCATAAAACACCATAAAACACGGCATTGCAGTATGGTCTGTCTGTCTGGCTAGGCATGTCTCTCAGACTCTGGGAAGTGGGGAGAGAGTCCCGGGCAGATCCCATCTTGAATACCAGAAAAAGAAATGACAAGAGAGCTGGCCAGACTCTCCCCCAGCCTTTTCCTCATCTTGTCTCCTGGCTTGGTGGCCATGAAGGCCATCACTATTGTTATGTTCTGGGTTTATTCTATGCTGTTTTGGTTATGGATTGCACTACGGTATCCTAGTTCCCTTATTGTGATTGGCTGTCTAATAAAGACCTTCTAGTAGTCCTGAAGCCACCCAGAGTAACCTATCAGAAAGCTCTGCTCATGTCCAATCAGACCTCTTGTTTATGGTTACATTGTATATAGTTCAGTTGTGGAGGGGTATAAGTTTGGGTGCCGCTCTTAGCAGATCAGAGCAGAGCAATGTTATGAATAAAAGCCTTGTTATTGTTCATTGTCTCCTGCATGTCAATACTTAAAAACTATAGTGATCGTTTTGGCCAATATAAGAACATAGAAAAACATAAGAGATGCCAATGTTGGATCAGGCCAAAGGCCCATACAGTCCAACACTCTGAGTCACACAGTGGCCAAAACTACCAGGTGCCATCAGGAGGTCCACCAGTGGGTCCAGGACATTAGAAGCCCTCCTGGTCGCTTGACGCGTCCTCTTCCTCCTCACGACCCAGACTCGACCTCCTCGGACCCCTGGTGAGGCCATCGCGGCGGCTCTAATACTGCTCCGTTTCGGCCTTCCTCGCCCCCCCTCAGCCCTGTCACCATGGAGGCGGGCCATGAGCGACAGCAGCGCGTGACTGCATACGTCACGAGGAGGGGGCGGGGATCCAACGGCTAGAGACCGAGTTTGGTCTCCCGCCTCCTTTCGCCGCGGGCAACCAATCGGCGGAACGGAAGGCGTGAGGAGGCGGGGCTACAGGCGGCCTCCGACCATCACTCTTTAAAGAGCCCCTAACAGGACCTGGGGGAGCCAGACTGTGATCTCTGGCCAATATTGCCTATGGGCTATCATGGATTCTCTGTTGGCAATTATGTCCCCATGTGCAACCATGGATTCTCTGTTGGCAATTATTTACCCCATTTCCCCCTCTGGGCAGGGCTACTCTCCATGTATTCCCTATGGGCAATCGCTGTCCTTAGTGTTAGTACGTCCCGGTTTTTTGTCTTTTTTTGGTATTTTTGCCTATGTGTGTGTGTGTCCGCCGCCGCCTGCAGGCCGCCTCCAACCATCACTCTTTAAAGAGCCCCTAACAAGACCTG
>NW_015161032.1:0-7859 GCF_001447785.1 Gekko japonicus
AGTTTTCATGTCATTTTGTCCATTTCTACCAAATGGTAGAAATCCAGTCATTAACTTCTGGTATCTGTTCTTGTTTCCGATATTGGGCATATGTCATTCTTGCAACAGTAATCATATACCACATTAAAGTTCTTTTCGCCATGTTAACTTCTTCCATTTTCAGTCCCAATAGAAGAATTTCTGGTTCTTTTTTAAATTTACACTTTGTAATTTTCTCCATCTCTGCATGTATCTCAGCCCAAAAGTTCTTAGCTTTTTCACAAGTCCACCACATGTGGTAAAACGAGCCTTCCATTTTTTTACATTTCCAACATTTACTAGACATATTGGTATTCATGTTAGCAATCTTTTTAGGTGTCATATACCATCTGTACATCATCTTATAGCAGTTTTCCTTTAAGTTAATACAAGTTGACAATTTTAACACTTTTTTCCATAAAAATTCCCATGATGACATTGATATTTCTTTATTCATGTTAATAGCCCATTTTATTATTTGTTCTTTTACCACCTCATCTTCAGTATACCATTGTAACAATACTTTATATATTTTTGAAATTACTTTTTTCTCCCCTTCAAACCATACCCTCTCTATTTCATTCAATTTTTCACTAAAACCATACATTTTTTATCTTTCTTTTAAAAAATCATTTATTTGTCTATATTGAAACCAACCATATTTAACAATTATTTCTTCTTGATCCTTCATTACAAAATTTTTCCCTTCAGTTTTCAATAAATCTCTATAGTGTACCCAATTTTCCCCCATATGAACAGTGAATGGTGTTATAACTTCTGCAGGAACAATCCTGCTCAGAGCTCAGCTGGGTCTCTGCTCAGAGACCAGGGTCCCACACCCCACATTGGTCTGTCACAAGCAGGAAACATGGAGCCAGGAAAGACTCCATTTGAACCAGCCTGCCAAGCTCAGGCGGAACTGAGCCAAACAGGATTACTGTGAGCAACCACGTACCTGTGATCCTATGACAGTCTCGCCATTCTACTAATCTCTAATCCTATTTCCTCTGACCCCGATACTACCCTGGTGTAATCCACTTTGTCTCTGAAGTAATTTCGAGGGTCTAGCACTCAGCATCGAGCCACTGACACATAGAAATGCAAACACTGCTGACTTTCCGAACCTTGGACGTTTAAACCAAGCAACCTGCACATACCCAACTTAATCCGGCTACACATTACAGCCCGGGCCACCCCCCCCCCCCCGGCTCCACAAATAGGTATCTAAACTGGGGCCAGATGAGCTGCATCCAAGGGTACTAAAAGAACTCGCGGAGGCAATTTCTGGGCCTCTGTCCATTATTTTTGAGAATTCTTGGAGAACAGGTGAGGTGCCACAAGATTGGAGGCAGGCAAATGTTGTACCCATAAGAACATAAGAGACGCCAATGTTGAATCAGGCCAAAGGCCCATCCAGTCCAACACTGTGTCACACAGTGGCCAAAAATGCTTGTAGCCGCCACCACTTCCTGTGGCAGTGAATTCCAAGTGTTAATCACTCTTTGGGTGAAGAAGTACTTCCCTTTATCCGTTCTAACCCGACCGCTCAGCAATTTCATGGAGTGCCCACGAGTTCTTGTATTGTGAGAAAGGGAGAAAAGTACCTCTTTCTCTACCTGCTCTTTCCCATGCATAATCTTATAAACCTCAATCATGTCACCCCTCAGTCGTCGTTTCTCCAAGCTAAAGAGCCCTAAGCGCCTTAACCGTTCCTCATAGGGAAAGTGTTCCAACCCTTTTATCATTCGAGTTGCCCTTTTCTGCACTTTTTCCAAAGCTATAATATCCTTTTTAAGGTGTGGTGACCAGAACTGCACACAGTATTCCAAATGAGGTCGCACCATTGATTTATATCCCATTTGCCATTTTGACACCCATTCGCCCATCCTTGACAGATCCCTCTGGAGTACCTCACAATCCTCACTGGTTTTCACCTCCCTGAAAAAGTTTGTATCATCCGCAGATTTAGCCACTTCACTGCTTACTCCCAACTCCAAATCATTAATGAACAAATTCAAAAGTATTGGACTAAGTATTGATCCCTGCGGTACCCCACTGCTTACCACCCTCCACTGAGAGAACTGCCCATTTATACTCACTCTCTGTTTTCTATTTTAGCCAGTTTTTGATCCATAAAAGGACTTGTCCTTTTATCCCATGATTTTTGAGCTTACTTCGGAGCCTTTGATGAGGAACTTTATCAAAAGCTTTCTGGAAGTCAAGGTAAACAATATCTATTGGGTCCCCCTTGTCCACATGTTTGTTTACCCCCTCAAAGAACACTAGTGAGACAAGATCTTCCCCTACATGACCCATGCTGAGTCTGCCTCAATAGGTTTTGTTCATCAATGTGTCTACTAATTCTTTCCTTAATAATGGTTTCCACCAATTTACCCGGTATCGACGTCAGACTGACTGGCCTGTAATTTCCCGGATCTCCTCTGGAACCCTTTTTAAAGATGGGAGTGACATTAGCTACCTTCCAATCCTCAGGAATGGAGGCAGATTTTAAGGAAAGATTACAGATTTTTGTAAAGAGATCGACCAGTTCATATTTAAGTTCTTTCAAAACTCTCAGATGTATGCCATCTGGGTCTGGTGATTTATCAGTTTTTAAGTTGTCTATCAGTCGTAGGACCTCCTCTCTCATCACCTCAATCTGACTCAGGTCTTTCACCACCCCTCCCGAAGTGGTGAGAAGTGGCAAGCACTTCTCATCTTCCACAGTGAAGACAGAGGCAAAAAAAAAATGCATTTAGCTTCTCAGCCATTTCCCTATCATCCTTCAGTACTCCTTTACCCCTTGGTCATCTAAGGGCCCCACTGCCTCCCTGGCTGGTTTCCTGCTTCTAATGTATTTGAAGAAAGTTTTATTGTTGGTCTATGTTTTTCGCTATATGCTCCTTATATTCCCTTTTAGCCTGCCTGACCACAGACTTGCATTTTATTTGCCACAGCCTGTGTTCCCTTTTATCACCCTCACTGTGACTAGCTTTCCACCGTTTATAGGAATTCTTTTTACCTTTTACAGCTTCCATTACTTTATTTGTTAACCATGTAGGCTTCTTCTTATACCTATTTGTGCCTTTCCTAGCCTGTGGTATATATGTTTTCTGAGTTTCTAGGATCATAGTTTTAAATAGTTTCCAAGCTTCCCCAATGGTTTTGACCCTTTCTACTTTTCTTTTCAGTTTCCTCCTCACATGTCTCCTCATATCAGAGAAGTTACCCCTTTTAAAGTTAAAAGTGGCTGTGTCAGTCTTTTTGGCCAATTCCCTATTTATACAAATGTTGAACTCAATAACATATGATCACTGTTCCCAAGCGGTGCAATCACTTTTACATCTCTCACCAGGTCTTGAGTGTTACTTAGGACCAAATCAAGGATCACCTCTCCCCTGGTAGGTTCCATGACCATCTGCTGCATAGCTCAGTCATTTAGAGTGTCTACAAACTCAATCTCTTTTTCTTGACTAGAACACATATTGACCCAATCAATGTTTGGGTAGTTAAAATCACCTATTATGACACAGTTTTTTTTGTCTAGCCGCTATCTTTAATTCATTCATCATTATATAATCCTCTATCTTTTGATCTGGTGGGTGATAACAAACTTCCAGTGTTAAGTTTCCATTTGGGCCCACTATTTCTACCCACAAAACTTCCAGAAGCGAATCCAATTCTCTTAGCCTCTCAATCTTTCTGGACTTTATACCCTCTCTTACAGAGCCACCCCACTTCCAAAGCTTCCCCCCCATCCTTCCAATATAATTTATAACCGGGAATCATTGTATCCCACCGCTTTTCTTCATCCCACCCAGTTTCTGAAATACCCACAATGTCTATTTTTCCCTCCAACACCAAGCACTCCAACTCCCCGATTTTACCTCAGACACTTCTAGCATTTATATAAAAACAGCTGTAATTTCCCTTACAAGTTAAGCCTGCAACCTTCCTCTTGCTATCTCGAGTCCTTGTCAGGCAATCCATGTCACTAACCCTGGTCTCGGTGGACAATTTTAATCCACCTCCCTGTAGAAAAGCAACAGCTTTTCTGGGATGAACCAACCCGAACCAGAGACTTTTCATCTCCTGTCGGCTTTCCCCCAAGCTTCAAGAAGGGGAAAAGGAGGGTCTAGGTAACTACCGACCTGTCAGCTTGCTGTCTATACCTCGGAAAGTTTTAGAACAAATAATCAAACAGACAGTCCTTGAGCATTTAGAAAGGACGGCTGTGCTCACGAAGAGCCAGCATGGGTTTCTCAAGAACAAGTCATGTCAGACTAGCCTTATCTCTCTTTTTTGAGAATGTTACCATCTTGCTGGATCAAGGGAATGCTGTCAACATAGATTACTTTGATTTCCGGTTGTAGCGCAGTGTTGTGGACGTGGTGGAGAGTCCCTTTCCCACCGCTCTGCTTTTTCACTTCCATTTATGCGTCTCAAGTTCTGAGAGAACCCCCCTTCCTTCGGGTAGAAAGGGTAGGGAGCAGGGGAGTTTCGGCTGGTACTCCGTTCTGCAGCAGTGACGGGGGTGACTAGGTGTTTCCCGAAGCATCGAGCAGACCAGACTCTCCCTTTGCGGAGTTTCAGCTGTCGCTACCGGGCATGGGGTCTGGTGGCTTTGTAACTTTGTTAAGTGTTATTTCTAAGCAACCTTATTCTAAATAAGAAGAGAACCTTAATTTTCTTGCCTATGTTATAAAAGAGGCTTTTTTTCAGAGGCTTTGGCGATGAAGCCGATTCCCCTCCAGCTCCAAAATTTAAAGGGATACGAGACGAGGGGAACGGCAGACAACGTTTATACAATGCACTCTCTAGCAAAAAATGAGCGAATGACGATTGAAATAGAGAATATGATTCAGTTTTCTTGGGATGATTTAAGAGATTAAGAGACGGCTACAAGCATGGACGGCTTCAAAAGGGAATTAGATAAGCATATGGAGCAGAGGTCCATCAGTGGCTATTAGCCACAAGGTATAGATAGGGGCTCTGGGGCAAGTGATGCTCGTCTTCTTTGTGCTTGGGGGGGGTCAACAGTGGGAGGGTTTCTAATGTCCTGGCCCCACTGGTGGACCTCCTGATGGCACTGGTATTTCTGGCCACTGTGTGACACAGAGTGTTGGACTGGATGGGCCTTTGGCCTGATCCAACATTGGCATCTCTTATGTTCTTATGTAAGAAGAAGAGAAGATGAGAGATTGGATTTATACCCCATGACTCTTCATTACCCAAGGGAGTCTCAGAGCGGCTTACAAACTCCTTTCCCTTCCCCTCCCTGCAACAGACAGGCACTCTATGAGGCAGGTGGGGCTGAGAAAGCTCTTGATAGAAATGGCTCTTTTTCAAGAACAGCTCTCATCATAACTACGGCTTGCCCAAGGTAATCCAGCCAGGTGCAAGTGGAGTAGTTGAGAATCAAACCCGGTTCTCCCAGATTAGAGTCCGTGCACCTAACCACTACACCAAACTGGCTCTCTCCCTTTAAAATCCATGATTGTGGGGATACAATTAAATGTACCATCAAGACTTGCAATACTCTATTGGGGAGAATTTAACTATCTTAAAAAAACTCACAAGTAGCAAGGACAAAGATCTACAAAAAAAAATTGAAAGGCAAAACACTCAAATCTAAACAAAAGGATGTTACAAAATGACAGAACCAGATGTGTTACAAAACAGCTTCAACAAGAAAGGAAAAAAACGTGATTAGAGAACAAGATTCTGAAAATTAGTCACGCACTGCAGCTATTAAATTTGGAAAAATCAAGCCCGTTCAAGAAGAAAAAAGAGCCAAAAATAGACAATTGAATGTTGTACTAGATCATTCTTCTACTGCTGTAAAGGAATCCTCTGGGAGGTATAAAGGAAAAAGACATGGAGATAAAAGTCTGTGTAAGAAGATTACTTCTCCATTCCAGGACAGGAGAAAGAAGGAAAAGATACAACTAAACAGGATCTTAAGCAGAATGCTAACCTTAAAGAGAATTGATTGGATTTATAAAAGTAAAAGACATAACGATAAGACTTTAGGGAGGAGAAAATACCCGACAAAAAAGAAAAAGAAAATCAAGATTGTTTTACAAAGGGATTTTGAATGCCAAGACCACGGCCACAGAACCCGGAAACTCTACAGCAACTAATTTCTACTATTACTATCATTTCCGCTACATGAGGGACTCACCAAAGTTGGACTGCTGCTAAACTGAAATTCTATGTTAAGAGTTGGGATAACAAGAGGAGAATTGTGGTAAAACAATGTGTGTTTCTTTTAGTTGCTATTATTGGTAGGAAAATCATTGGAAATGTAGTAATAGATAAAAATCATAGAAATTTTGGGTCAAGAGCCGGGGAGAAATAGGAGAGACTGAACTGAGGTAAGTTTGGATGAAATGTGGGCTTTTTTTTTTTTTTTAAAGGCTGGAAAATTAAATTGGAGGAACTACCAGGTTAAGAGCCAGGGAAAACAAGAGAGATGGAAGTTGATGTAAAACAAGAAAATATTTGTACCCTTAGCTGACACTAATCAGTGAGAAAATTAAGAGAAACTTAGTAGCAGGGCAAATGTGATGATGTGGTAGGTTAAAAATTGGAAAAGTAAGTGGAACTGAGATTGCTATAAACTAAGTCAGTATATGTGGTTTATATGTTATTTATTTGTTTAAAAACAGTAATGGTAATTGAGTAACAGCTCAAGAGGTGGAAACATAAAGAATAACAAAGGAAGAGAAACAAAACACATAACCAACATGAACTTAAATATATGATTTTCTAACACAATCTAAGATGTGATTCAAAAAGGGAAGTGAGAATCTAATAAGATTCTTTGGGAGAGAAGATATTAGATAAGAAAAGGTAACACTAGAAAAAATAGATATGGGGCTTTGTCTTTCACTTCTATTGAGTTACAATGTAAAGTAATGAAGTTACAGGATAAGAGATGGAGAAAATGCAAGTCAAAGAGGAGCTATAAGGACGTCAATGGATACAAAGTGACAAGGATATTGGAAAAGGAAATAATCTTATTAAATGCTTGATTACAACTTTATTTTACTAGATGGAACTGGACTATAGAAGGGCCCAAACCGATAAGTTTTCTAATAAGTAAATACCCAGTTAGAAGGAAAACAGATGTGTATAAATGGTTTGCAGTAGACTGAACGGAAAGGACAAGTAGAAAAGGGAATAATTTTATTAGGGGACAAAGCAGCCCCTAATAAGCATGGAAAACCTGTAATAGAGTCTTTGATTGTGCATTCATTAAAAGGAACAATGGTAGGATGTTTAGATCATATTTTTCTAATGATTTCAGTAATGCTTTATTTGTCTTTTTGGGTTGCATAATATTAATGTAATCAACATTAGGTTAGTTAAATGGTAGTAACTGAACCAAGAAACCAGCTCCTTTTATGCAACACTGTTTGTTTGTTTGTTTGTTTTGGAAAACTAATAAAAACTTATTTAAAAAACACAAATTACCTTGATATCAGGTTCCACATGATATGTTTGTTCTTTGTAGAAACTGTTATTAACAGTTGTTGTAGAAAGTGTTATTGAGGAAAGAATTACTAGTAGGCGGCAGCGGCGGCAGCGCCTGGGCCGCCGCCCCCCCCCTGTCCGGATGCTCCTGGCTGGCCCGCCGGCCGACCGGCCGTCCTCGCCGCCCCACTGCCTCCCTCGGCTGCGCCTCCTTCCGGCGGGACGGGACCCCTCCTGCTCCAGAGCCCCCCATGGAGTGCCCGGCGGCCACGCTCGAGGGTCCCCCCTTCATTTATGCATGTATGAGTTTAACTGGCCCTGACCCCGAACGGAGTCCCTTCCTTCGCCTGGGGGGGGGGAAG
>NW_015161032.1:7920-12006 GCF_001447785.1 Gekko japonicus
CCCCACCCCGCTCCGTGACGCCGCCTTCCTCTGACACCCGCGGAGGAGGAGTCTAGAAGACCCTCCTTTGTGTCTCTCCTCCCCCCTGTCACCTGGGGGGGGGGGAAAGCTGTGTGTGGGCGGGGGGGACACACCCGGAGCCCCCCCCCTGCTGGCTGGCTGGTCTGGTGTCTCTGGGCCTCTCCCGCCTCCTCCTCCTCCTCCCTCGCCGAGGTCATCGTCACCCGTGGAGTCGTACTGGGCGTGGGATCGGGTCCTGATGTGTCCAGACACACACAGGGAGGGAGGGAGAGAGGGAGAGAGGGAGAGAGAGGCTGCTGGTGCTGCTGCTGCTGCGTGTCTCCCCTGGCCTGGGAGAAGACGGGCGGGCAGGCAGGCAGACCAGGCCGCCCGCCTCTGCCAGCAGCGGGTGGGGCAGAGACCTTGGGGTGGGGGGTGGACATGTCCCCCACCAAGGGGGCCGGACGGGAAGGGCTCCCGGCTGCTGCGCACGCGCAGAGGGAGCCATCCTGGGAGGGGGGAGAGAAGCGGAGCGAGGCGGGGCCTCCTGCAGAACTCCTGGGGGGGGGCAGACCCATTTTGCCTATCGGGCTCCCCCCCCCGCTTTCGGCCGCCAGGGGTGGGGGTCTCCTCGGGAGGTCCTCCCAAGCCTGGGGACGGGGCAACCCCCCCACCCCGCTCGCACGTATGCGCGCACCCAAATGGACGGGGCTCCTCCCTTCCTTCCGGGGATGTCCATCCGCGGGTCTGGGGCAAGGGAGGCTCTGTATTCTTGGTGCTTGGGGGGAGGGGGGCAACAGTGGGGAAGGTCTTCTGGTGTCCTCCTGGCCCCACTGCTGGACCTCCTGAGGGCACCTGGTATTTCTGGCCACCGTGTGACGCAGAGAGTGTGGGTCTGGGTTGTCCATTGGCCTGATCCAACACTGGCTTCTCTATGTATGTTCTTATGTATATTCTTAAGGTAAAAATGGGACTGTAAATCAACCTTTCCACTGGCTCTTTGATCAATGCAGCAAATGCAATCAAGTGCGTTTAAAACAGCCTTCCAGTTTTTCGCACAAGCATGCCCACAGCAGGAGAAGATATGAAAAGCGCTTTGTGGGGTATGCACAGTTAGGTGGGGTAATTTTTGAGATAGACACTCTGGACTCCCCTGTTCCCATCTTTGCTTCCAGGATTTGTCCCTAGGTTGTAGGGGGTCCTATTTAACCACCCCAAAAGGCTATGGTGGGGACCTGCTTGGACGAAAGATATATTGACAGGGGCCGTAGTGAGGGCTATGGCCAGTGCTCAGGCACCCGGCGTGGTCTTTGGGTGAGTCACGCTTGCCACAGAGGGCCTGGAGCCTCCTTTGCAAAGAGCAAGGGGGGACGGGAGGGGGTCGCCCGCAATAATCCTCGGGCAAAAGCACCCCAGTTCCTTCCGTCCTCTCGGCCCAGCGACTCCCACGGACCCTCCTGTGCCTGGTGGCTGGTTTCAAGGTTGCCAGCGGCTCTGTCCTCTGCTTCATCACGCCCGCCACACACGGGGCCTTTGCTTCCATGGCAGGTACCACGAAAGGGGTGGGTGGATTTTGGGGCCTAACTCGGAGCAACGTGTCCCCTTCGTCTTTTGGCCCTGCAAGCGCCGCAGTTCTCCTGAAGCTGGTGGCCAATTTTGCAGCACCTAGCATTGTTTTCCAAGGATTTATGCCTGCCACAAACAGACCCCATTGACTTTGTTAGCTGTCGTGGATCTTCCGGGCTGTCTGGCCGTGGTCTTGGCACTGTAGGACCTGACGTTTCGCCAGCAGCTGTGACTGGCATCCTCAGAGGTATAACACAGAAAGATGGTGGACTCTCTGGCACCTTGACTTCGTTTGTATATAGTGAGGCTAGAGACCGGAAGAGTGCTCACATTGATTGATTGATTGGTTGCACCTCCAACTCCCACGACAAAACTGAGGCTCTCGTACTTTGGTCCCTTTATGAGAAGAGATTAATTCTTTCCTAATCTGGATGGCCTGGAGGGTGGGGCTGGCCTGATGTTGTCCGATCTTGGAAGCTCAGTAGGGCCAGCCCCCCCGGTTAACCTCTGGGTGGGAGGCGGCCAAGGGGTCCTCTTCCAAGAGCCCTGGAGGAGGGCCCCGGCGGCGAGGCCAAGCTCAGCACCTCTCCGAAACGAAGCAGGGTCAGGGGTGGTGAGTTGGGAGGCCTCCAGGCCAGGCAGACCCCCATGGGGAGACCACCTCGGAAGAATGTCTGCTGGCACACCGAAGCAGAGATCCAGAATTCAACTTGGTTGGTCTTAAGGTGCTGCTGGACTCGCAAGTTGGGTCTCCTGTTTCAGATCAGCACGACGACCCCCCCCTTCCCCATTAACCCGTGTCCCTCCCAGGTCAGCCGATTGCTGCCAAAGAGAGTCTTTTGTTTTTACTCTGAAGAGGACAGCACTCCCAGGGAAGGGGAAGACCAGATGCTGGACTCATACATTTATTAAGTTTATTCATATGCAATTCTTAACAAAGGCCTTTTCTTACAATCACATCCAGAGGTTCGAGATCTCATCCCTTAATACAAAGTCAATTTCGTGCCCAATATCACTGTGACCTCCTCCAAGGGTGGTCGTCTGGGCTAAGGTCAGCCCCGTAGCTAGGGAATTTTTTGGGAGGGGGCCTTGGGGGGTCCACCAACTAATTAAATGAAAGCACAGTGCAGGTGGCAAGTTGGAGCACCTTGGGGCAGTCCGGGAGGGAGGAGGCCCAGAAGAAACACTAGGGGGTTGGGCCCCGTGGGCCCCATGTTAGCTACGGGCCAGGCTAAGCCCCCCCCCATTCTCCCTCAGCTGTGGTCCGACAACTTAGCCATCCTATGACTTCTTGGTATAGATCCTATGACTTCTTGGTATAGATCACAGTATAGTAAGGTGAGTCTTCTCTCATGGATGACTCAAAGCAGTGTAACCTGTATGAACCCGGAGCGAACATCCTGGTGTGAACTGTGATGTAATGCTCTTCCTATGCAGAATAGATCCAATTCTTTTTCCTCTCTACGTGTGAATAACACGTATCCCGAGGCATACGATGAGTGTTCAGCTGTTCAGTGAGACCTTTAGGATGAAGCCTGGTTGGAAGGAAACATCTCTGTCCGTCTGTCTGCGAGTCTATCTCTGCCGGTTTGTGAGATCAAGAGGACATTAGCAGATGCTCACCAGGGGGTCTCCCAGCTCACCAGCCCCTTGTCTCCAAGGTGGCTGATCTCAATGCCCAGGTCTGTCCCTTTTAATTCTGACTAAACTTCTCCGACAGAGACCTTGCCTAGGTGGCCTCTGACACTGCCCCAAATCACTGGATGGGACCCTCGCCTTCCAGCGGGACAAGCAGAGATCCAGACAGACAGAGGCCTCCTTCCCCCCCCCCAGCTTCTGGCCGGGGTCCCTGGAAACACATCCAGACAGGTGGGGGGGTGACCTGAAGCTGCGGCACCCCCCCTCCCAATCCGCCTCTGTCAAGGTCTAGCTGCAAGGAGAGCCCGGAGCTATCTCTGCCAGCTCCCCCTCCGCACCCACCCAAGCAGCCAGCCAGAACTCAGGGGGGTCTGTGTGTTTTTGTGTGTGTGTGGGGGGGTCCAGTGCTGGCCCTAAAAGGGGGAAGCCCGCCGGCCTCCTCCGCCCGCCCTCTGGAGGGGCTGCTGCTTTTGGATCCGCCCCCTCCCAGCTCTTGAGGAGGAGACGACGACCCCCTCCCCCCCCAGGCCGCAGGGGCGGGACTCGGCGGGAGGGGAGGGGCGGCAGCCCTCGCCAGCCACCCCGCCCGCCCTCTGGAGGGGCTGCTGCTTTTGGATCCGCCCCCTCCCAGCTCTTGAGGAGGAGACGACGACCCCCTCCCCCCCCAGGCCGCAGGGGCGGGACTCGGCGGGAAGGGAGGCGCGGCAGCCCTCGCCAGCCACCCCCTCGAAGGAGCGCAGCGGTGGGGAGTCGTCGCCACCGCCCCCCTGTGCCAGAAGGAGCCGAGCAGGGCGGCGGGGGGAGCGTTCGGGGGGGGGCCGACGATGTCCCTTCCCGGCTGACAACCCCCCCCGCCTCGAACTCTGCAGCTCCCCCCCCCTT
>NW_015161032.1:12780-19560 GCF_001447785.1 Gekko japonicus
TGCAAGTGTGTTTGGTTTAAGAATATAAGAACATAAGAGACGCCAATGTTGGATCAGGCCAAAGGCCCATCCAGTCCAACACTCTGTGGCCAGAAATACCAGGGGCCATCAGGAGGTCCACCAGTGAGGTCAGGACATTAGAAGCCCTCCCACTGTTGACCCCCCCCCCAAGCACCAAGAAGACAGAGCATCACTTGCCCCAGAACCCCTATCTATACCTTGTGGCTAATAGCCACTGATGGACCTCTGCTCCATATGCTTATCTAATTCCCTTTTGAAGCCGTCCATGCTTGTAGCCGCCACCACTTCCTGTGGCAGTGAATTCCAAGTGTTAATCACTCTTTGGGTGAAGAAGTACTTCCTTTTATCCCTTCTAACCCGACCGCTCAGCAATTTCATGGAGTGCCCACAAGGAGTTCTTGTACTGTGGGAAAGGGAGAAAAGTTTCCCTACCTGCTCTTTCCCATGCATAATCTTATAAACCTCGATCATGTCACCTTGGCCTTAAAGGGGCCGCTGGACTCTTTTGGATTGCTATTTAGGAAGGAAGGAGGGAAGGAAATCAGAGGGGAAGGCTGCTCCTTGCTCCTCCTGGGGGGGGCCCTGCTGGGAGCAGGGGGCGGGGCTTGTCGCATGTGCCCGCCCACTGGGCTCTTTACTGCCGGAGCCTGCAGGGAATGACCCCTGGCTGGCCCGCGAGGGCGTGTAGATCAATCGGGGCGGGGCGGGGCTTGCCTATTTGTGTGCTTCGCCTTGGGCACGAGGACAGGCCTGAAGCATTTTGGGGGGCCGTAGACCACTTTCCGCGCACCTTGTGGCGGGGGATGTCCTAAACCCTCCCGGATGGACGTGCCCTTTCTCGCGCGGGCTGGGAGAGAGTCCCCCCGCCGGGGTGGGGTGGGGCGGCTGGCCCCATATGCCCTGGAGTGTGGCGTCGATGGGGGGAGGAGCGACCCCCCTGGAGCTGCTGCCGTGTGACACCCACGGAGGAGGCGTCTACGAGACCCTCCTCTGGGGGTGTGTCGCCTTAGGGAGGGAGGGAGGGAGGGCGGCCCCTCCTCCTGCCTCCCCCTCGCGGGGTGTGTCCCAGAGGAGCCGCCCCCCGTCCAGGCAAGAGGAGGGGGCGTGAGCGAGCCCCGGAGGAGGAGGGGCGAGAGGACGGCGGGCGGGCTGCGGCTCACACTTCGCTCAGCTCTCAGGCGGCGGGGGGGGACTCGGCCTCTGCCACTAACCCCCTATATAGGGGGTGGTGCCTCTGCCAGGAGGGAGATTGCTTCAAGCCGAACAGAGGGGCCGGCAGACGGAGTTGGCAAACGGCCATCCTGGGAACAACGCCAGCAGGTCCGGGACGGCAGCCAGCTACTCCGGGAAGCAAGCCAGCTATTCTGGGAAGCAAGCCAACCAAAGCAGGTGTTTAGCCAGCCTGCAGCATACGAGTCAGCGACAGGATGAGAAAGCATCTTCGCTTCAACACGTGAAGGCACGCAGATGTTTTTTGTGCAATGAAACCGGCCACATCAAAAGATTTTGCCCGCGGAAGAAAGAAAGGGCCACCAACGTTCTCAAGGACGGAGGCGGTGTCAAGCCTCAACATGTGGCCACCCATCAAGCAACATTGGTGACAGCGTCAGGGTCTTCTGAAAGGGACAAATGGGTCCTGGACTCTGGCGCATCCCAGAATTTCACAAGGGACGCAAGCTTGCTGACTGACTCTCAGCCAGCTAGTCCAGCACACGTGAGTTTGGCTGATGGTGCACCAGCATCAGCAAATGTGCAAGGAACAATTTATTTTCATTGTTTGAATCATGCTTTTGAAAATGTGTTATGCGTTCCTAGCCTCCAACACACCAGCACAATTTATTAAGCATCAGTGAATTAACTAAAGCTGGATTCAGAGTAACATTTACTGAACAGCAATGTGTGATACAGAAGCCAGATAAGGTCCTTGCCACTGGCAAAGTGGAGAATGGTGTATATATTCTTGATAACATTCCAGGGCAAGTGAAAACTGTAATTAGCAATCAAGCATTGCATGATGAATGTATCCACATGTACCATAGAAGGCTGGGGCACATGTCATTCTCAACATTAGAGAAAACGTTTGCATGTCTAGGGCATGATAGGTTAAAGAAATGCCAAATGTACTTAGACTGTGATATATGCAAGCAGAGTAAATCACGCACACACCCAGTAGCTAAGGCTAGTCAAAGGTCCACAGATAAAGTATTGGCCCTAGTACACGCCGACGTAATAGGACCCTATCAAAATAGCTTATCGGGTAAACGATATGGGCTTTTGATTGTTGACGACCACAGCAGGTACTGTTGGTCATTTCCTATGCAGAGGAAATCAGAGGTATGTGAATTAATTAAGACATGGGCAAAAAAGGTGCAAAAACAGTTAGGAACAGAAATTCAGCAGCTTCAAACTGATTTTGGAGGTGAATTTATGGCTACTGATTTGCAAAAATGGTTAAAGGCACAAGGTATTGAACACAGAGTGGCTAATACAGCCTGTCCTCAGGAAAATAGCATTGTGGAAAGACGAGCAGGAATTATACAAACGGTGATGCACTCTATGTTATTAGATTCTGGTTTACCAAAGTCCTTTTGGGCAGAGTGCTTGAGATGTGCCACCTACAATGTCAACAGAGTTTGGTGTAGAACAATTGAAGACATTCCCTATAGGGCTCTCTATGGTAAAAATCCTTCTTTGAAGCACCTAAGAATTTTTGGGTCAAAGGCATGGGTGAACATACCTTTAAAGCAAAGAAGAAAGGGAGGTCCCAGGGCACAAAAATTAACTTTCATTGGTTATCAAACTGGAATGAAAGCATATCGTTTTGTGAACGCTCACAACATGTTGGTATTCAGCAGGTCTGCAAATTTTTGCGAGAATGCCAACTGGTCACACATTCATGCTAATGAAACTCCCCAGCAGATCATGTTACCAATTACTGACAGTACAGGGGGAACAGAGGTGAAGCAGGAAGGTGCCGAAGCAGCACCGCAAGTCTCTGATACTGGTTCAGGTTCTCCACAAATACCCAGAGTGTCTACAAGAATTACTAAGGGAATACCACCTCAGAGATATGGTATAAATAATGTATTTGTAAAGGTACCTGAAACATACACTGAAGTGTTATCTCTAGCAGCTACCGAACGCCAGGCTTGGGAAGCAGCAATGCAAACTGAGTATCAGTCTCTCAGAGCACACGAGGTATTTACTCCCACTGAGTTGCCTAGGGAACGGAAGGCAATTGGGTGTCGATGGCTCTACAAGTTAAAACACAAGCCGAATGGTGAGGTGCTCTACAAAGCACGTCTGGTCGGTAAAGGCTTTGATCAGAGGCAATATCAAGATTATGATGAAACTTTTCAAAGCACGGTCAGAAATGAAACAATAAGGGTTGCTCTGGCTGCGGCTGCAGCAAAGGGGATGAGAGTGAGACACTTTGATATTGAAACCGCGTACTTGAATGCTCCTTTGAAAGAGGAAATTTACATGGAACAGATACCTGGGTTTCATTCAGGGTCTGATACATCTGTTCTAAGGTTAAACAAAGCTCTTTACGGGTTAAAGCAGAGCGCGTTTGAATGGGGACGATGTCTTCATAATGCTCTGGTAAATAAAGGTTTCAAACAGAGTATAGCTGATCCATGTTTATACAGCAAAGAGTTAAAAGGACAGCTTTACTGGCTCTTTTATTATGTAGATGACCTTTGTTTATTGTACACGTCACAACAACAATTGGACTGGTTTACAGAAACATTAAGATCAGTGTTTAACATGAAGGATCTGGGCGAAATACAGAGTTATCTGGGTGTACAGATAAGCAAGAATGAACAAGGTAATTACACTCTTTGCCAAGAGCAAAAGATCTTGCAGCTCATTGAAAGGTTTGGCATGAGTGAAGCTCACGTTACTGAGACGCCTGTAACAGTAAACTACCTAAAAGAGGAGCAGGGAGAAATGTTTCCTCACAAACAGTTATATCAATCGTTGGTTGGGTCTCTACTGTATTTGTCATGCTGCACAAGGCCAGATATCTCTATAGCTGTGCATTGGTTGTGTCAACAATGTCAATGTCCTTATCAAAGAGACTGGGTTGCAGCAAAAAGAGTGCTCCGGTACCTTAAGGGCACAGCAAGTGAAAAATTAGTGCTAAAGGTGGATGCACAAACAGACGGTCTGTCAGCCTTCAGTGATGCAAGTTGGGGGGAAAGGCCGGATTCAAGGTCGACCACAGGGTTCACAATTTCTGTATTAGGTGCCCTGGTGGGATGGAAATCAATCAAACAGGCACATATTTCATTAAGTTCCTGTGAATCGGAATTCTCCGCTATAAGTGATGTAATTATTCAGTTGGAATGGTTTCACCAATTATTAAAAGACTTTTGCATAAAGTGTGATTTACCTATCAAGGTTTTTTGTGACAGCTTGGCAGCTGCTCAGTTGGCTAAAAATCAAGGGGTAAAAACCAGAAGTAAACACATCACAATCAGGTATCAGAATGTAAGGGTTGCTGTGTGTACAAATTTTATTAACATTCAGTACTGTAATTCTGAGGATAACCTGGCTGATTTATTTACAAAGTGTGTACCTGTAAATAGATTTAAAGTGTTAAAAAGTAAACTATCATTTGTATAGGCTGTATCTTGGGAGGCGTGTTGGCATATTGTATTATATGTATGCAAGATGACAGCCAATGATGCACACATGTCAGATTAAACTGATCTGGGTGACAGGTAAGACTGTCATGTGACAGGGTCACCAGATGCAAGTTGCACTAGGTTGCATCAGCTAATTAACTATGTCACCATGAGTTGGCAAAATGACTCTGATTGGTGCAAGTACTGTATATATGTAATGTAGTCCAGAGGCAAGTGTTCCACACCAGTGGAAGAGTGTATTGCGAAGCACCTTGTCGGTCAGTTCTATGAACCTGGGATACCGCATGGTGGAAAGGACTGTGTAAATAACTGTAAATAAAAGCCACTGTATATAGCTCAGATACAGCATCCTGATATCATTATTATTCAGACGTTCTGCGCATGCCGTCAGGGTTATGGGCCCAGAGGTGCGCTACTGAGCTGGAGTACAGTTGGAGAAGGCTGCACTGAGCTGAGGAAGTTTGCCAGGTCCAAATTGGTGAGCTACAGCGTGCATGTCTTCGGAGGAGGAAGAGGACGTCTTCCAGGCAGTAACACAGTCCACGGACGACAGCTCGTCCCAGTCCGGCTCGGAGGAGGCGGGAGAGACAGAGGACGCCGTCCAGCAGCAGATACCAAGTGGAACCGGTGAGCTTATCAGCATGGCTTTGGCTCCAACAGCCGTGTTTGTTGAAAAGCTGAGTTACACCAATTATACAGTGTGGGCTATGAAGATGCAGCACTTCCTTGTAAAGGAAGGGCTGTGGACATTTGTTTCAGCCCCCCCAGCGGCTCCCACGCCAGAGGAGAAAATACAAATAGACAAGGCACTGGCTTTTATAGTCTTGAGTGTATCGGACTCACAGCTGGTTTATCTATTTGGGAAGACCTCGGCAAAGCAGGCATGGGACGCTCTGGCAAATATTTATGTACAAAAAACCTCAGGCTCAATAATTACCCTCCTGAGGAGATTGTACAGGACTGTTATGGCAGAAGGAGATGATTTAAGAGGGCACTTAGACTCTTTAAATGAGTGCTTTCAACTTCTTACTGAGAGGGGCAAACAAATCTCTCAAGAAGACCAGGTCTACACAATTTTGTGCTCTTTGCCTGAATCCTTTGAGCCGACCCTGGCAGCTCTAGAAGGGGTAAAGCCCGAGGATCTTTCAATTGATTATGTGACCGGAAGATTGCTTCAAGCCGAACAGAGGGGCCGGCAGAGGGAGTTGGCAAACGGCCATCCTGGGAACAACGCCAGCAGGTCCGGGACGGCAGCCAGCTCCTGAACGCCATTCCCTTGACCACCATCCCGACCCTGACATCCTGTCCGTTCCCAGTCCACTCCCTTCCCGTGTGCCATCTCTGCCTGGCGTGATCCCTGACGAGGGAATCTGCTTTTTCTTCCAGGGCCCCTTTTCCTTTGAGGAGGTGGCCGTGTATTTCACCGTGGCAGAGTGGGCCCTGCTGGATCCAGGACAAAGAGCTCTGTACAGGGACGTCATGTGGGAGAACTATCGGAATGTGGCCTTTCTGGGTAAGGATCTTTCATAGGTGCCAAAGGTGCGCATTGCTGCCATGAAGATGGGACGTGAATCAAAATATTGAATAGAGATACACCATTTTGAGGTCTCTTCCGCTACTTGATGAGGGGCCGTGGCTCACTGGCAGAGCATCCTCTTAGCCTGCAGAAGGTCCCGGGTTCAAACCCTGGCAGCATCTCCAGTTAAAAGGATCAGGCAGGAGGGGATGGGAAAGGCCTTTCTCTGCCTGAGACCCTGGAGTGCTGCCGCCAGATGTGAGTAGACAACACTGACTTCAGTGAGCCAAGAGTAGTCTGATTCAGAAGAAGGCAGCTCCATGTCTTGTTCATCCGCGTGTGTCCTTGCCCAGGGGCCACTGAGGCCGCTCTACCTGTGATCTGGAAATGATCCTGTCAAGAACCAAAGCCCCCCGGGGCCTCGCCCACCCAGTTCAGTGGGTTTGCCAGGAGAGTGCAGACGAGTAAAGCAGACACCATTCATTTTATGCTGCATATCATGCCGAGCTGTATATTGTTTTTATTGGGTTTTAGGTGAGCCGCCCTGAGTCTGCCTCGGCGAGGAGGGCAGGGTAAAAGGTCAAATAATAA
>NW_015161033.1:0-2950 GCF_001447785.1 Gekko japonicus
TTCCTGCATGGGCAATAATCAGTGTTCAAACATAACTAAAACTATTTCTGCATTCACGCAGGCAGCAAAAAACAATAGCAAAAGACATTATAAGTGGCATTTGTGAAATGGGGGGGGGGGTCTTTTCCCTTTTAAGTTGCAGGCATCTTATGGTGACCCTGTACAGTTCTCAAGGCAAGGAACATTCAGAGGTGGTTTGCCATTGCTTCCCTCTGCATAGCAACCCTGGTATTCCATGGTGGCCTCCCATCCAAATACTGACCATGGCCGACCCTGCTTAGCTTCCAAGATCTGATGAGATCAGGCTAGCCTGGGCTACCCAGGTCAGGGCTGCTAGAAAACAGCACATAATAAGTAAGACAGTCCAGCTGCTTTGCTTTGCTTTGCCTGGCAGTCCTATTGCAACTGACTTACAGTGATCCCAGCAAGTGAGAAGCAGAGGTGGTTTGCCATTGCCTTCCTCTACAGAGTCTGCCTTGGTGGTCCCCCATCCAAGTATTGATCCAGCTTAGCTTCTGAGATCTGATGAGATCAGGCTATACCATACCGTTTTACATCCCCCTCCTCTTTACCTCTAATGGTAAGGTTGTCTGTTGGCTATCTATGCTATTCTATGACAGAGTCAGAGACCAGCTATGACAGAGTCAGACATACCCCTAGGCTAAGATTCTGTACAAAGAATTCTCATTATGTTGTAAGATGCTGTTATTATTTTGAAGCCAGGGACCTCTGAATGTTTGTGCCCCTGAGATGAGGTAAAACTTTATACGTTACTCTGAAGCAAATACGGAGTTGTGATTAACCAGACCGTACATACCTTCAGGGTTCTTGTTTAATGTATTCATTTTGTTCAGAATACAATTTACATTTTGCCTCTTGGTTTCTTTTCCAATAATAGATACAGGAAACGTAAGGTGAAGGAGTTTGTTCTGCTAGAAGATAAAGTTAATAGGAGTGGATGTTTATAGAACGACAATCTTGTGACTTAATCAGGTTTCTGCGTACATTAACTTTCATAGAACATTGCAGCTATTTCAGCCCAGGGGTTTCCATTCAAAATTCTGGTGAGAGGGTAGCAGTTAGGGATGCAGGGGTGAGGGGATTTGCTCTCCCACCATGTTTTAGGTGCCATGAAATTATTCTTCAACTGCAACTATAGCTGTAGCTGCAACCAGGTAATTAGCTGCACTCACTAAGTGGCCACTGCTGTAAACCAGAACTTTTCATCTGTGGTCTGGGGAGCCTTGGTGTTCCTTGGAAGCTTAACGGGGGGCAGGGTGGGGCCACAGTACAAAGGTCAATAATTGCAGGCAGGCTTTCCTCCATGAAAGTCTGTCTGGTGTGATCTGTCTTCTTCTGCACTGTGAAGCCGCAGGATAACTTGGACATTGTTCTGGGACCTGCTCATAGTTCATGGGGGTCATGATGAGGCACATCAGGTCTAGCCAGAGCTCCTTGTGACTCAGCTGCATAACCGGAAATATGCTGCAGCATTCTGTGCAATACTCCTTATGTACAGGGATGCTCAGCAGATGTGTTACTGTGGGAAGGGTTCCCAGAAAGTAAAAAACTGAAAGCCACTGATTTAAACAATGAAATGGGATTGGGAAGTAGGTACGTATGACCAAGGCCTATGATCCTTTGCTTTAAAAAAAGGGTGCGCAGTGGACAGTCCCATGTGATGGACCCTACTTATATCCATAAAAAGCAATCATAACATGTGCTCTAAAAAACATTGCTGTTTTGCTATGTAATTTCGAATATATCCAAGAATGTCTGCTAGAACTTTGCTATAAATGTTCCCCCTCCCTCTGAAATCCAAAATGGAGTTTCTGTCCTCATGTTATTGTTAGCCAACTTGAATCTTATATTCTAACTAGAAATAAGGCCCGTTGTGGAAATAAATACAACAGGATCTAGAAAGAGGCTCTGGGAGAGTGCGCTGGCTTTGGGCAAACAGTGTCAATTTGCTGTGGCGACCTCAGCAGGGTATAATGACAGAGTCCACTGTTTTCTCCAGAGGGACTGATCTGTGCTACCTGAAGAGCAGTTGTAATTTTGGGTGCTCTCTAGCCCTCACCTGGAGAGTGGCAACAATTGTTACCCAGGCTCCACCCCTCAAATCTCCAGGAATTTCCATACCTAAAGCTGGCAACTTTATCTCCTCCCCTCTCAGCAGCCTCTTTCTAGGCAAAATTCTGTCTTTCTCATTAGAGGGGAGCAAAGCAGCTTACCTCATTCTCTTTGGCTTTGCGATCTGTACAGCAACGCTGTAAGGTAGGTTAGGCAGAAAGTCTGTGGCTGGTCCGAAATCCCCCAGGCAGCTTCCATAGGGATGCTCCAGCTGAACAGGATGCTGAACAGGAGCAAGCAGCCAAGTCTAGTGATGCCATGCCAGTCTGGAGGCATGACATCACTCTGAGAGTGCTTGCAGGCCTAGGTTTGCCATTGCCAACAAAGACAAATTGATGCAAAGGAGGATGGAAAAGTCTCCATATCTCTATTTTGCCTTAAATTGGTTTTGATGCCAGCAGAGTGAGAAAATGCCAGAGGCTCTGGGTGGGTGCCCCATGGTAAATGCACCAAACAATTCCTAAAGATTTGCCAAAACACTACTCTGTTGATAAATAATGCAAAGGAGGATGGAAAAGTCTCCATATCTCTATTTTGCCTTAAATTGGTTTTGATGCCAGCAGAGTGAGAAAATGCCAGAGGCTCTGGGTGGGTGCCCCATCGTAAATGCACCAAACAATTCCTAAAGATTTTCCAAAGCCTAATCGCTCACTCACAACTTTAATGCCAGGAGCTCACCAAGTACAATTTTTGCTCATATGATTCCACAGTTTAGAGGGAGCCTTGAACACATCCCCAGCACTTTGAATTAGCACCAGAGCTTTAAGAGCGCTCCAGCTGTCACCTGGAGATTGGCAACAGCTTGTTTGGAGGGTGG
>NW_015161033.1:3063-3226 GCF_001447785.1 Gekko japonicus
ACCTGCACACCATCCTCTGAAGCTCTCTGTGGCAGTAATGGGGTGACTGCTGGCACCTTTTCCTTTCTTTTTTTGCCTTGTGGTATTCTGCTTGTGATGTGATCTGTCTTCTTTGTGATGTGGCATGATTGTGTTATTGGGTTTGTTTCTTTTGAAGGGGAAG
>NW_015161033.1:4538-7448 GCF_001447785.1 Gekko japonicus
GTCCTTATTGTTTGCAGTTGGGTGAGAAGGAGATATAAGTAGACAAAAGCAATATTGTAAGAATCAAGCAAGATTTTTTTCATTACTGTGGGAGGAGTTGGGGTGGGGAGAAGGCTTGTGTGTTCAAGGTCCTTTGAAGTGAGTGTTAAAGATGACAGGAATTTACCGTAACATTGGAAATGTGCCATAACATTGCAAACATGCATGTGAGAACCGTGACAAAGGAAGAGTCAAAATCAGACACCACATCCTCTGCTGCAAATCTCCCTCTCACTTTTCCATAGCTGTTTGATTGAGACAGCGATTTCCAGAACCTATGTGCACTACCAAACATAAAATACTGGCCTGAGGAAGCAACTGTTACTCATGGACTGCAAGACTCCTTACCGGAACAGCTGAGCTGTTGGGGTACAAAGTCTGTGTGTGGCTTATAGAAGCTCAAAAATAAGAGATGGGTTTATTTCACTCATTCATTTATACCCCAACATTTCTCATGGTTCAAGGCAAGTTGGAGGAGAGGGAGGGAGGATGTCCAAGGTGTATAGTTTTAGCTTGGAGATCCCCTGGTACAATTTGGTCTGCTGGGCAAGGTCTGGGGCAGATCTCAAACTCTTTCACCCATTTCCCAGCATAGGTCACACTCCCCACAAGGAAAGGGTATTGTAGGTCATTCAAGTTTGCCAACTCCTCTGATATTTAATAGTGTTCTGAAGCATGGGCCAATGGTATTCTTTGGTGCAGGAGTAATCAGCAATAGTATAAAATCTTTGGGCGTGATGTTATAGTATGTAGTACATTATAGTATGTAGTATACAGTTATTACTTTATAATATGTAATACACACACTCATTTGTCGTGGAAAGATTCTCACATGTATCTCAGGTATGAAGTCTTCATTTGCAAACTTTAATCAAGTATAAATTTAGATTATTACATTGTAAAAACCAGTTTAAATATAAGACTGAGTTAAGGATTTTTAAGTCAATGTTTTTTTCTGGTATGTTGCTATAAAAGAGGATACTTTCAAAAAATGGCCTTTCTGTATGACTTTCAAATGATTAAACTATGTACTGCCTTCAGAGATCTTAAAAGGGCACCCATACGTAGGTTATGGTGAAATGAAAATGTACTTAAATTGAATTGACTGATAATAAGGCATGTGATTGATTAACTACAAATTCTGTCTCTGGGTGACAATCGCAGTTAGGACGAAAAAGGGTGATTATTGTATGCTTGGTTGGTTGTGTAAATGGTCCTGAAATTAGTTTATAATCACTAGCATTTGGCCCTTTCTGCACACGCAGCCTACTGCAGAGAATCCGAGCAGTCAAGCCTGACTTTGGATTTGTGTTCCTGCTGTATCCACCATTCTTTTTTCTCTGGTGTATTTAGTCTACATTTTGTGTGTGTAATCTGCAGCTACAAACACACCTGCAGTTTTTGCTTAATTGGGGTGGGAACATCACTTGTGATGTGTGGGGGATGGCGTCCAAAGTTTTTTTTTTTTTTTAATGTATGCAATTGCCCTACTGCAGCTGTGCAATAGCGTCCAGTGAGCACCTCCCATTTAAATCCTCTTTGTTCAGTTCCGTGAATGCAACTGACTAGAGCAGCTGCAAAGCTCCCTTTTCTTACTGCCAAGCTCTAGTGTATTGTCTGTTTTGTTATCAGCCAATGTGAAATGTGTGAAAGAGTCCACCCCTCCTTCCTCCCTCTTACAGAGCTTGCGGGTTTCATTCTGCACTGATGATCGCCCCCTTTTGTTTGCAGCCAGTACTGAAATTGTACACCGATGGGGGGGGGGGATAGTGGCTGAGTGCACTTGGCTCAGAGCAGTGGGAAGGGAGGACAAGGCAAGCTAAGGAGGAGAAGCTGACACAGGGGGAAACTGCCACTGACTTAGCCAAGCACACGTGTGATGGAGGGCGCACACCACAGCCTCCCCTTTCTCTTCTCTCCTCCTCGCTCCCCCATCCCCTTTGGCTTGCTGCTGCTCGGCTTCTCCAGGCATGGGTGACCCATAGAGGGACACAAGCTCGGTGGTTGGCTGGCTGGTCTGTTAGTCAGTTTGTGCTTCAGAGGCGGCAACCTTGATGTGGGCAGTAGAGTGGCCTCCGAGGCGCAGCCGGGCGCAGCGTGTCAGGGGAGATCCACCATGCAAGCTTCTGCACATGCACGAGACCTGCTTTGGGGAGAAGTGGGGTAGTGGCTTCGGGGAAGAGGGAGAATGCGCTTCCACCACACCCACCTCACTTCCCTGCCTTTCCCCTCAGCTGTCCAAGTTTAGCGGTAAACTCATAATGTTAGACTCATGCAACCTTTTCAAACAAATTAAAATGTAACACATCTGACAGAAGGTGCAGAGTGGCGGAATGACCTTGCTGTGGGCAGGGAGTGGCCTCCAAGGGGCAGGGAAAGGGAGGGGGGCATTCAAGGGAATCTCTCTGCTTTTGAATTTTACCTTTCAGCTTTTAAGCAAAGCAAGGGGAAAGACCGCCACAAAACAACTTTGAGAAACCCCGGGGAACCTGCACGCGGAAAGCGAACTGACCACTGAAGGCGCGGGGGGGGGACAGTGCAAAACGAAACAGAAAACCCAACAGACATGCACAATGACAACAGGGGGAAACGCAGAACGACAAAAAAACCCCACCAATGGTGATGCACGGTGAAAGCGAGGGGAAAGACCAACACGTAATAGGTCTTTGTAAGTCTTGTGTTCATCATCTGGCAGCTGTTTCTGCCTCTAATTCTCTTTCTATGTATTTGTCCATTCTCGTCCAATTGAAATCAATCTCTGTATTGAACAGTTGTTGAGTGCCATTATCTCTGTCTCCCGTTTGCTATTCTGCTATTGAACTTTTTACTGGAACCCGGTTCTTCTCTCTGGTGAACAGTAACTCCCAACAT
>NW_015161033.1:7493-11271 GCF_001447785.1 Gekko japonicus
AGCTCACAGTTTTTCAGCCTCTGGCTCACACATTTTTGTCTTAGCTCAGGAAGTATGGCTCCAGAGCAGACTAATTTATACAGTAGCCAAATCACCCGCTCACAACTTTAATGCCAGCAGCTCACAAAGTAGAATTTTTGCTCACAGGACTACACAGCTTAGAGGGAACATTGCTGGCAGCCACATGGGATGGTGCTTCTCACCAAAATGAATTCACAACATCCGTAGTTGGTACAAAGTGGGTTTAACAAACCTGTTACAAACCTTAGTTTGAAATCCTGGATTGATGCCAACTAAGACACCCTGGTTTGTTGGATCATCTTCATGCAGATGCCACACAAGTAACTATCCCCCCCCCAAAAATAACCACGTAAAACCACGTTGCATAAACCCATGTCTGAATGAAGGCTGTGAGCCTTGGATTACTGGTCCTCCAGAGGATTTTGGGCATAATTAATAATCATCATAATCATATGGCATTGTGTGTAGTATAGCCAGGAGATCTGAAGATTGTCTGGCAGCCTTAAGTTCTAGTTCTTCTGTGGCGAATGAAACTTGTGGGTGTTTTGGGGTTTTTTGGCTGAGAGAGCTCTGAAAGAGCTGTGACTGACCCAAGGTCACCTAGCTGGCTTCATATGGAAGAAGGGGAATCAAACCCAGTTCTCCAGATTAGAGTCCGACACTCTTAACCACTACACCAAACTGGCTTTCTGAATTTTGGGGAGCTAGCTTATCTTCCAGGAGAGCTACCAACTTGGCAAATACTTCATTTCTTTTGTTTGCATCAACTGTAGGTCAATGCAGAAACATTTAACAGGAAAGAAAGGTGGTTTAAGAACAGTACATGAAAGTTCATTAAAATAATTACATCTGTTGACCTGCCGTTTACAGAAAGGCAAGGTGTTTCAACAGTTAATAATTTGTCATCTAGTTCAATAAATAATAATGTCCTGTAGGTTACAAAACCACCGAGATTTGCAAGGAGGTAACACATCGCTTTGGCCTTAATGAAATCTCCAGGAATTTACCAACAGATACTTGTGGGAATACCTACAGACCCTTTGAGCCTTTATGTCATGGCAGTAGAGCCCTATATAAGAACACATGATCTTCAGTTTTGTTAAAGCACCATACACAAAAGGTCCTTAGTTTGGGATATTCTTATATGTCTATCGGTGCATTCAGACGGGGCGTTTCAGCCGGCATAAACTGCACCGGTTCCAACCGGTGCAGTTTATGCTGGCTAAAACGCAATCACACTTACCTCCTGTCTGCGGAGCCCATCGCTGTATGCCCGTTTACACACAGCGGGGGTCGGCAGTTTGTTGGTTTTTTTAACTTTGCGCATGCGCATAGGCAGCCATCTACAGAATGGCGATCTTCACGCATGCGCAAAACACCCCGTCCAGAAAAGCATGCCCTGAAGAGAGGACTTACCTTTAAAGTTTAAAGAGCAAACTGGCCTCCCTGAGGTCCCAGACTCCTCTAAAACGTTAAACTAAGGACCTTTTCTTTTTATTTTAAACAAACGCCGGGGCGAAGCTTTGCTCAAGCGCATATCGCGACCTAAAAAAACCGGCGGGTGAAAATCGGAAGCCTCGGGCTTCCGAACGGAAGTGGCTCTACAACGGTGGAGAGCGATCAGACGGAGGGTACACCGATTACAACCATTGCACTCAGGATACCACCACTTGGGGACCTAGTGGCAGAATACAACGGTTTAAAGCTCTTTGCAACGGTTAGGGACAGAAGGCAGATGTTCGCCGATTCCAACCGGCACCTATACCGTTGTTATTGCCCCGTCTGAACGTACCCAAAGTGTGTTAAAGGCTTCTGTTATAAACAGACTCATGGAGAACAGATTGATCAGTGGCTACTAGCCATGGTGACTAAAGGGAGCCTCCATTTTCAGAGCCAGTAAGCCTTCGAATACCAGTGCTAGAAGATGACTCTGCCCTCTGTGCCCTGTTTGCTGGCTGTCCCCCCCCCCCACCTAGTTGGCCACAGTGTGAAACAGGATGCTGGACTAGATGCACCATTGTTCTGATTCAATTATCAGGGCCCTTATATTCCTCCAAACTATTGTCTTTAAAAAAAAGTTATAGATATTTCATATTCCTGTAATATGTTCAGCATCAAGCTGCTAGGAGCCCACTTAACATTTTGACTACATATTATCAGGCTTGCCTAGAATTGCTAGGCAACTGCATCACAGGTATCTCCAAGCAGTAGTTAACCGAGAGAAACATAGAAAAAGACCTGATGTGCTAAAAAGAGGTACAAAAAATAATGGCAGTGGAATTTGTATTCTGTGTATGTGTTTCTAAGGGTATGACTAGCAGTGAAGAGCTGCCTTGAATTAAAAGTGGTGTTTGGGAGGATGGAGGGGAAGCACTGATAGTTAAACTTGGAGAAGCCCAAAGTCTCCTTCCTGTCATGGACTGGAGTTCTAGATGTTGAACTAGAAACAGGAGGTGGTCACTGGCAGGGAGGAACTAATCCTAGCAGAAGAGATTTGTGGAGGGGGAGACCAGTGTTCCCTCTAAGATGAGTTAGTGTGAGCTAGCTCACAGTTTTTTAGCCTCCAGGTCACACATTTTTGTCTTAGCTCAGGAAGGATGGCTCCAGAGCAAACTAATTGATGCAGCAGCCAAGTTGCTCGCTCACAACTTTAATGCCAGTAGCTCACAAAGTAGAATTTTTGCTCACAAGACTCCACAGTTAGAGGGAACATTGGGGGAGACACTTTTTCCCTGCCAGTAACCAATCACTTCCCTTGAGTCAGAAGTAGGGTAGGCAGTGGCTCTCAACTGTAAATGACACACAAGCATGTTTGTATGAATGGTTATTTCCATTTAGGGTTGTCAGCTCTGAGTTGGGAAGTTTCTGAAGATTTGGGGGTATAGCCTGGGGAAGGAAGAGTTTGGGGAAAGGAGGCACCTTTGCAGGGTATAACACCATAGAGTCTATCATCCAAAGCAGGCATTTTCACCAGGGGAACTGACCTTGGTAGATTGGAGATCATTTATAATTCCAGGAGATGCCCAGGTCCCTCTTGGAGGCTGGCATACCTACTCCAATTTAGCTTGCGTTATTGTTCTCACAAATAGAAGAGTTAATGTGAGGAGGGAACTGAAGAATGTATACTTCTAGTTTCTATACTTTCTAAGAGCCAGAGTAAACATTGTACGGTTTTAGCAGAGGAATTGGAAAAGGAACTCCTTAATCAGTTCCCCAGTTGTCATTTTTTCTCTCCGCAAATTGCCCTCCCTTTCCCAAGCTGCTTTTTCACTTGTGTGGAGGGGAGATAATCGTTAGCAGGAATAAGATGTAAGTTTGCAGCTCCTGTAGCAATAGTTTTACTTTCTTTTTTTTTTTTTTGAATAGTTTTACTTTCTTAAGGTAAGCCTCTGTTTCCCCAGGAGAACTACAGCAGTGAGCATAACATTAAGGGGATGGGAGAGAAGCATGCTCTTCAGAGACCAGAAAAATGGACTCGTCACTGCAGACTCCAAACGCAGGCCCTTGCCTTTTAATATTCCATACATTAACAGAGGTTTAACATACACACTCCCTGTGCTTTCCTGACTCTGAATGTCTTACACAACACAAGGATGATTTATTGTTAGGTCTTCAATACGTAGTTGAGCAATTCTGATTAAATGGTTGAATCTTTTAATTGATAAAAAAATGTCCCTGATGAATCAAGCAGCAGATTGAAAAAGAAATAATGATTTTTAATACAGGAATTCCCTACAGTTTACAAATGCTATGGAGA
>NW_015161033.1:17542-17722 GCF_001447785.1 Gekko japonicus
TACATCGTGTCCAAAGGTCCTTTGATTGTGATCTTTCAAAAAAGACCATACTAACCAGATTTGGAAAAGAGCACAGCAAAGCAGGGAACAACATGGAAACAGGATGAAGAGGGGATGACATCATACAATGCTTCTAGAAAGAGAGCTGCTCTAAGGAAGCCTAAGTGGAGCAAATCATCC
>NW_015161033.1:18109-19653 GCF_001447785.1 Gekko japonicus
GATGGAACTGTTTTCTTCACAATTACAAATTGTACAGTTTTGGATTCTTTTGTTCTTAAAGTAGGCAAGTTCCTACTATCGCAAGTTTAGTCTTCCTAAATTGTCTTGAAGATTGTTATAACTGTTTCCTCCATGAAATAAAAAGCCAGAATAAGTTAGTTCAAATATTGATGCATGTAATTTTTTATAATGACATGATATTATTTTGTTGTAACAAGCATATTGACTTGAAAGTAGATTTGAATGATTTCAGTAGGACTTGCTTTGGTGTAAATGCACAGTGATATTGGGTGCCCATTTTTAGTGATATTGGCCCTGGCTTCAACGTGTTGGAACTCTCTGCCAAATAACATCAGGGTCCTGCGGGATCTTATGCAATTCCGCAGGGCCTGTAAGGCAGAGATGTTCTGCCAGGCATTTGGTTGATGACAGCAACAGTTAACATCATGGCTGGCACCCTACCTGGACCCTTGTTCCTTTTAGAACTTATTCCCCCCTGAACGTGTGAAGCACTCATATACCAGATGTATCAGGGAGCGACAAAATTTCGCCACTTGCTTTTAATTCTTGTATGTTGTGGGACTTGGTTTTTATGTTTTTTATGCTTTTAGAACTCTTGTGCATCGCCTAGAGCCCCACAATTGTGGCGATAGGTGATTAATAAATGGAAATAAAATAAATGTCACTGTTTCTAGAAAATGCACTGTTCCATAAAATGTACTGATAAGGTAGTGAACAGGTGCATACCAGTCCAGCTGGGCAGTGTCAGGTTTGTATTACAAATGGCACCCACATGGGCTGCGGAAATAGGCTCCTGCCACAGGAATGGCATCCACACACACACACATCATTCCCACACTGTTAGCTGCTGCTGCCCCAAATCCTCTTATCCCTATCTCATCTGCACAAAAGCATAGGTGTGGCACCAATTTCTCCCGGAGCCCCTGCAGCCAAGGAACCCCTTCCTTTCCCATCCCGTTCCCTGTCCAGCTGCACTGTAAAGCTACAGCAGCTTGCTTGGCATGAAAATGGGGACAAGCCCCTCAAAGAACTTGGCAAGGTTGGGTGCTCCATGCCATTTTGAAAGACTTCACTCCCAATAGTGGCAACAGAGAGTGTCCACATGAACACTCCCCTGCAGCTACTCTAAAAAATCCCATTTGAGCCAGATTAAAGCAGGTTTATTTTTAATCCATTTTAAAGGAGAAAGCCCCAGAAGCACCATGAGTCATGCTCAGAATGAACATTTGTGTCAGTTGGACATTCCCTTGATTTCCATGCAGAAGAAAAATCTCTGTGTGGAAGCATCCAAAGTAGTCATGTATGCTCTAGAAGCAATATCAACAGTGCAATCCTAAGAACGCTTTCCTCAGAGTAAGCCCCATTGAATAGATGTGAGTCACGATTCTGAGTAAACCTGCTCTCTAAATGTGCATTTCTGAATTTTTGGTTCCTTATCTGCTACTTTTGGCTGTCAAGAGAAAGTTTTGAGATATTTATACAACATGTAAAATTAGCATTGCATCTTTAAAAAAAAACCAAAC
>NW_015161034.1:0-6058 GCF_001447785.1 Gekko japonicus
GACTACCCACACACAAAGTCCTGAAGGTAGGCTGGGGCCTTCCTGGCCCTGGTGGAACGACGGAGTTCTGGGGTGATGTTTGGGGTTGCTACTGGAGCCCGTGGTGGGGAGGTTGGCTGTGGTGTAGCCGGTGGTGGCGGCGCCGGAGGATCCAGGGTGGCCTGGACTGGAACGGGTGCTGGGCCCGGCGGTTCTGGCGTGGAGGAAGTTGCTTCGTCCGGTTCCATGAACTCCAGGTCCTCGGGGTCGCTCAGGAGGACCCGCCGCCGCAGTTGGTCGATGTGGCGGTGGAGCAGTTGACAGTCTTTGCATGAGACCTCGTAGGATCAAGGTCCTCACACCCGTACCACTCGAGCGGGGATCCAGGGTGGCCCCTGCACATAGTTCCTTGCGTAGACTGGGTCTTCCGGGAAGAAACCCCTCGTGGCTGAGTGTGACTCGGTTGTCGGTTCTTCCTCGGGGGCCCGGTCCGGATGTAGTCGGTCCAGCCTGGAGGTCAGGCGGTGACCCATCAGGAGCTCAGCCGGGCTGCGACCAGTCTCGGTGTGAGGGGTCGTACGCTGGCCAAACAGGAACACTGCCAACTTGTAGTCCCAGTCCTTGCTGTCCAACCTGCGCAGCGCTTCTTTGGTGGTACGCACCATTCGCTCCGCCTGACCGTTCGTGGCTGGGTGGAACGGTGCTGACCGGACGTGGCGGATCCCACAGTACCTCGTGAAGTCCTGGAACTCGCTGGAGGTAAAAGCCATTCCGTTGTCCATCACCAGGGTATCTGGAAGACCTTGGGAGCTGAAGATGTGCCGCATCGCCTTGATGGCCGCCTTGGAGGAGGTTGACGGCACGGGTACCACCTCCAGCCATTTGCTGTATGCGTCGACAAGGATGAAAAAGATTTGTCCCTGGAACGGGCCCGCAAAGTCCAAGTGTAGCCGGGACCAGGGCTTGTGGGAGGACTCCCATGCCCGCGCGGGCGCATGGGGAGGTGCCGGCCGGGAGGCCTGGCAAGGTTGACATTGCTTCACCTGTCCATCAATGTCCTGATCGAGGCCTGGCCACCACACATAACTCTGAGCCAGGGCTTTCATCTGCACCACGCCTGGGTGAGCCTCGTGCAGTGCTGCCAGCACCCTCTCTCAGAGGGGGGGGGATCACCACCCGGCCACCCCACATCACACAACCCTTGTGTGCGGACAGTTCATCTTTCCAGGAGGCGTAGGCCATGAATTCTGGCCCTGCTGTGACCACCGGCCACCCCCTTCTCACCCAGTCCAGGACGTGGCAGAGGATCGGGTCCCGGGCTGTGCGATGTGCTACCTCACGAACATGGACCGGTTGGTCGGGCAGGGTCTCCAGCAGCGCGATCTGGTGGGCTGGGGGCGGGTCAGGATCCATATCAGGCAGAGGAAGGTGGCTCAAGGCGTCTGCATGCCCCATCGCTTTCCCGGGCCGGTGAAGGAGCGCATAGTTGTAGCCGGCCAGGAAGACGGACCACCGGATCACTCGTGGCGAGGTCATCTGAGGGGTCTGGCGGTCCAGGGCGAGCAACCCTAGGAGCGGCTTGTGGTCTATTAAGACCGTGAAGGGCCGGCCATAAAGGTAGTGGTGAAATTTTTTCACCCTGGCCACTATCGCAAGCGCCTCCTTATCAATTTGCGCGTAATTGCGCTCAGCTGCCGACAAGGTCCGGGAGTAGTAGGATACTGGGACCTCCCGGCCGTCCAGCAGCTTGTGCCCCAGGACCGCCCCGACCCCGTACGGGGATGCATCGCAGGCCAGGACTACTGGCAGCTCCTCATTGAAGTGGACAAGGACCAAGTTGGAGACGAGGAGTTCATTCACTGCTCGGAATGCTGCAGCCTGAGACGGTCCCCAAACCCATGGTGCGCCCTTGTTGAGAAGCCTATGGAGGGGCTCCGCCACTGCTGCTTTCAAAGGGAGAAAGGAATGGTAGAAATTAAGGAGGCCTAAGAAGGCCTGAAGTTCGGTTTTGGACGTGGGGGCCGGAGCGTTGGAAATCGCCGCCGTTTTCTCCACCGTGGGATGAATGCCCTGGGCGTCCACCGCGAATCTCAGGAACTCCACTTTGGGGACTCCCAGTAGGCATTTCTCACGTTTCACCTTCAGCCCAGCTTGGTCGAATCGTTGGAGGACGGTGCAGAGGCGGTCGGTGAAGGAGGCGGCGTCGGGGGCGGCGATCAAGACGTCGTCTAAAAAGGGCTGTACTCCCGGGTGTCAGAATCACAGCTGTCAATAAGATACACGCTTGCTTGAAGGTAATATTTTATTTGAAGCCATGAAACGGGTAGAACACAATCTCTGTCAGTAATGACTGAAAGGGGCTGGATACAGATATCATATAGGAGTTCAAACTAATTAAGAACCAATAGACAACACTCCCACTCGCGCCAGAAATTGTCTTCTGGCGCCGAACCCATGAGAACGTAACTGCCGAGACAATTTAAAAAAAAAAAGACATTTCCCACAAAGTCCGTCAGGCTAGCCGAAGCAAAAGTCTCCACATATCAAACCACCTGCGCTTCTTCAGATAAGAAAGTTGCAAAGCACTGCTGTAGTACGTGGAAAGGAATGTAGTTGCTGTTAACATAGGAGGTGAGGGGGGAACATGCGCAGACGAAGCAAAGCACCAAACTATGGAGGGGGGGAATACAATATACAAAATCATGAAACCATTGGCAGCTTGCTGACACCGGGATACCTTTAAGGAGAGAGTCCATAAAAGATTGAAAAATCCCCGGGGCCACGGAAACCCTGAACTGGAGCCGGTGGACCTTGAAAGCCCCCTTATGTGTGGCGATAGTCTGGGCTTCCACCGTAGCGGCGTCCACTGGCAGCTGCTGGTAGGCCTGCGCCAGGTCCAGCTTGCCGAAGATGCAGGCCCCCGACAGTGCGGCCAGCACATGGCTGACCACGGGGACGGGGTAGGCGTGGTCTTGCAGGGCCTTGTTCAGGGTGCACTTATAGTCCGCGCAGATCCGGACGTCCCCGTTTGGCTTTACCGGAGTGACGATGGGGGTTTCCCAGCGAGCAGACGCTACCAGTTCCAGCACTCCTTGGGCCACCAGTCGATCCAGTTCCGCCTCGATCCTAGGCCTCATCGTAAGGGGCGGGTGTCTAGCCTTTATCCGGATGGGGCGGACCGCTGGATCCAGGTCTAGGGAGATGGGTGGCCCTGTGAACTTGCCAAGAGAACCATCAAAAACTCGTGGAAACTCGTTGCACACGTCCATGAAGTCGACCTGCTGCAACTAGTGGATTCCCCTGATGGTCAATCCCAGCGGCTTAAACCAGGACATACCCAAGAGGCTGGAAAGCCGGCCGCCCACCACCAGTATGTCCAGGCGTCCTTTGAAATCCTGGAACTCCACCATGAACTTGCCCCAGCCCCGCACAACCACTGGATTCTTATTGAAATCCTGCAGTTTAAAGTGTGGTTTGCGCAGAGGGCCCCCCCCTTTGGGACACACTTTCCGTAGTGTCTCCTCCGAGATTATGGTAAACTCGGAGCCGGTATCCAACTGCATGCTACAGGGGGACTCCTCTATCCGGACTGAAACGTGGACCTTGCGGGGCGAGTCACCTACCTGGGGCTGGGGCTGGTGGTCGATGGCGTGAAGGTCGAGCGAGTGTAGGT
Organism: Gekko japonicus; assembly: GCF_001447785.1. Lineage (NCBI taxonomy): Eukaryota > Metazoa > Chordata > Lepidosauria > Squamata > Gekkonidae > Gekko > Gekko japonicus. Next base: position 3,653 of record NW_015161034.1, read on the forward strand.
CCACGGTGTGGATCAGCTCCAACTGGTGGGTGGACTTCCTGGGCTGCTGACGGCGGCTGTGGCAGACCTTTGCGATGTGACCCTGCTTGTTGCAGGATCGGCAGACGGCGTCCCGGAAACGGCAGTTCCGGCGTTCATGCGCCTCTTCGCAGCTGGCACATGGTGGGGCTGGCTCCGGTGTCCTCGTTTGCGGGGCTCCTCTCGAGCGATGCAGTTGCGAGGGTTTATGGTGGATCCTCAATACCTCGTCGTCCTTGGAGTCAGCCGACTCCGAGACGGCCTGTGTGCGGTGGACCTGGTGTCCGCTGCGTTCTGGATGCGCTTTTTCGAAGGCCGCCGCGTCCTTTAAAGTCTGTGCCAGTGTGAGGTTGTCCTCTCTGATCAGACGCCTCCTCAGTTTTGCCTCTCGAAGGCCCACCAAGAACTGGTTGAGCAGTGTGTCTTCCAGGCTGGGAAAAGCGCACTGCGTGGCGGCCTTGCGCAGACTTGCCAGGAAGTCGGCAGCTTTCTCCTCCGAGCTTTGGACTTTAGTGAAAAAGTCCATACGTTCCGCAAACTTCGTGGGCTTCGGAGCGAAGTGAGCGGTGAGGGCCGCGAAGAGGTCATCAAAGCTCTCCCCCTCCACTTCCTTGGGTGATATCAGGTCCTGCAGGAGGAGTAGGGTATCCATCCCACAAAGGCGTATGAGATGGGCCCTCTTCATACCTGCATCGGTGACCTGCAAGCTTGCGAGGTAGCTCTTGAGGATCATCACCCAAGTGGTCCATCGCTCGGGGTGTGCTAAGTCGAAAGGAGCGATGCCCTCGTGAGAGGTCCCGGCGGTTGCGGCGCCACTGCCCGAGGTTGAGGCGGCGGAGGACGTGGACATTTTGGCATGTGCGCTTGTCCATGGTTACGCTTGTGGGGAAACGAGACGAGGCGAGGCGAGGCTGGCCGTGAGTTGAGGTAGCGAGCTTGCCGGAAGGTGGAAGGCGGCGGCGTGGAGCTGCGTGGTGGTGCCGGAGGCAGCGGCGAGGCGAGCTGGCAGGGCTAGCGAGCGCGGCGTGGCGAGGCGGAGCCGGCGAGCGCGGTGCTCGGGGGTTGAGTCGTTGCCGGAGCGAGACGCGACATGGCGAGGTGGAGCCAGCAAGGCGAGGCGAGCTGCGATGAGCGGTTGCTGAAGGACGAGTTGGCGCAGCGTGGCAAGATGCGGCCGGTGGTTGACGGAGCGAGGTGCAGTGCAATGGAGCGGGGATCCCGGCGAGCGGCGGGGCTGCGGCGGCGGTTGTGATCGGTGCTCGGTGCTGCTGGGTCTCCTCCGGGTCTGTTCAGGAAGGGTAGAATCCCATCCTCATCGCCAGTGAAAAGTACTGAGAAACGTTGAGGGATTTCAGCAAAGTACTATTATTAGTGAAGAACAAGACAAGTTAACCCGGCTCGCAGGCCGGTATATATGCACACAAACCCACCACCAAAACACGCCCCTTATTTACCCTATAGGCTATTTACAGTAGCCAAGAGTCCCATAGGCTCTCGGCTGCGGACCTGGCCCTCTGATAGGTGCGGGCTAGGATCCGCTCGGCTTTCGTTCTCTCTGAGCGAAGCTTCAGGCTTGTGCTTGACCGCATGGCCCAACAGTCGCGCACGTGGTAATGGCGGAGTACATTACACTAGCAGTTTTATAAACACATTGCTTTTATCTTTATGCCCCCTTTTACCGTCTTGTAAGTTAAACACCCAATAAAGAGAGGATCAGATAAGCTGAAACATCAAAATTTCTAGATATAATATTGACTAAGTATTATCTAAACTATTTATGCCTCATACATCTACTAAATTCTCTTCCTGTTATTGTAAAAAAAAATCAAATAAACCCCATTTTCTCCAATAGTACTAAGAAATAGCTTTTTTAACTTGCCAAACTTGAGAATGTATTAGCTACTTTACAGAAATTGTTAGTTACCTTATTTGTTTATTTTAAACATCACCCATTATACTATCAATCCACTGTATATACCGGTGGTCGGCAAACTGCGGCTCCCGAGCCACCTGCGGCTCTTTGGCCCTTTAAGTGTGACTCTTTCCATAGGCACTGACGGCCTCCCTCCCCCGCACTCCTAGCCAGGCCTCGGGCCAGAGCATGCCGGGTTTTCTTATTCTTTGTAAAAAATGGCTCATCAGCCTTGCAAGATGCACGCATTGTTGCTTCCTTCCCCCACCCCGTCCCCTCCTCCTTCCACCTGTTTGCAAGGAAACCTTTGCACCAACAGAGCGCCCCGGCTGACTTTCCAAAACTTTCGCTCGGGCTCCTCGCGATGTTTGGCGGCGAAGAACACCGGGCTTCGCACGCCCAGCTTCGCCTTCCCCTCCCTCCTCCAGCCAGCCCCTGCAGCAGCCGCGGCCCCACCGGAGAGTTGGGATCGGGAC
>NW_015161034.1:7769-16644 GCF_001447785.1 Gekko japonicus
AATCCTAAATATAAATACACGTTGATGGGGTCTGAACTGGCAGAGACTGATCAAGAGAGAGATCTTGGAGTTCTGAAAAGGTCGAGACAGTGTGTGACTGCAATAAAAAAGACCAATGCTATGCTGGGGATTATTAGGAAGGGTATTGAAAACAGATCAGCCAATATCATAATGCCCCTATATACATCAATGGTGAGACCTCATTTGGAATATATTATAGCTTTGGAAAAAGTGCAGAAAAGGGCAACTTGAATGATAACAGGGTTGGAACACTTTCCCTATGAGGAAAGGTTAAAGCGCTTAGGTCTCTTTAGGTTGGAGAAATGACGACTGAGGGGTGACATGATTGAGGTTTATAAGATTATACATGGGAAAGAGCAGGAAGAGAAAGAGGTACTTTTCTCCCTTTCTCACAATACAAGAACTCGTGGCTCGTGGGCACTCCATGAAATTGCTGAGCGGTCGGGTTAGAATGGATAAAAGGAAGTCCTTCACCCAAAGAGTGATTAACACTTGGAATTCACTGCCACAGGAAGTGGGGGAGGCTACAAGCATGGACGGCTTCAAAAGGGAATTAGATAAGCATCTGGAGCAGAGGTCCATCAGTGGCTATTAGCCACAAGGTATAGATAGGGGCTCTGGGGCAAGAGATGCTCTGTCATCTTGGTGCTTGGGGGGGTCAACAGTGGGAGAGTTTCTAACATCCTGGCGCCACTGGTGGACCTCCTGATGGCACTGGTATTTCTGGCCACTGTGTGACATAGAGTGTTGGACTGGATGTGCCTTTGGCCTGATCCAAAACTGGCATTTCTTATGTTCCTATGTTCTTATGAGTGCTGCTGCCAGACTTGAGTAGACAACACTGACTTCAGTGAGCCAAGTGTGGTCTGATTCAGCAGAAGGTAGCTCCATGTCTTGTTCATCCGCGTGTGTCCTTGCCCAGGGGCCACTGAGGCCGCTCTGCCTGTGACCTGGAAATGATCCTGTCAAGAACCGAAGCCCCCCCGGGTCCTCCCGGGTCACCACTCTTTGTAGCTGAGCGACACCCAGTTCAGTGGGTTTGCCAGGAGAGTGCAGAGGAGTAAAGCAGACAGCATTCATTCTGTGCTCTTTATCATGCCAAGCTGTATATTGTTTTTATTGGGTTTTAGGTGAGCCACCCTGAGCCTGCCTCGGTGGGGAGGGTGAGGGTAAAAGGTACAATAATAAATACATATAAATAAATAAATAATTTAAAATATGTAAAAGCTTCTTAGGGATTTAAAAATAAAACATCACTAAACAGCACAGTTTATGCACCTCAGCAACAGAAAACTGTGAAAAACTAAGAGTTCTATTTAATAGATGAAATATCGGTATTAGATGGCACCTCTTGTTATAGGATCATAGGGAAGGGATCTCCAGGGTCATCTAGTCCACCCCCCTGCACAATGCAGGAAATTCACAAATACCCCCACACCTCCAGTGACCCCTGGTCCATGCCCAGAAGATGACCCAAAAACCCTCCGGGATCCTTGGCCAAATTGGCCTGGAGGAAATAGCTTCCTGACACCCAAAGTGCCCATCGGCATTTTCCTGGGTGTGTAGGAAAGGTAGGAAAGGGCCACGAGACCTAAGCCCTGAGGCCACCCGTCCTGCCCTCCCTCTCACGATCTGCCTCAGTTCACACAATCTGCAGTGCTGTTAGATCGGCCATCTAGCCTCTCTTTGAAAATGCTCCAAAGGAGACCCCCTCCACCTCCTCCCATGAGGAAGCCTGTTCCACTGAGGAACCACTCTAGCTGTCCCCGTGCTGTATACCCATATTATACATTCTGCCTTTCTAGGGTCAGGTGGTCCTAACGTCCCAATCAAGGGTCCTGCTTGGTGGAATTTTCCAGAGGCTGTCAGCACCCTCCTAATTTCCCCCTCCTTGTTCCGCTATTGGATACAGGTTCTTGCAATTAAGAAGAGAAATGATTAGATTTATACCCCCCCTTCTCTTGGAGTCTCAGAGCAGCTTACAAACTGTGAGGTGGGTGGGGCTGAGAGAGCTCTGAGAGAACTGTCCTTGAGAGAACAGCTCTGACAGAACTATGGCTTGCCCAAGGTCCTCCAGCAGCGGCAAGTGGAGGACAGGAGTGGGGAATCAAACCCGGCTATTCCAGATTAGAGTCTGCACACTTAACCAATGACCACAGTCTGGAGTCTGGCCTTCCAAAAGGTAAGGATGTGAGCTGCAGGGAGACTCAAGTCACAAACATCTGTGAGTCGGACCAGGACGCTTAATAATCACATTAACCCTTTGGGGAACTAGGATGCTTTGCCTCACAGATCCATTCCCCTTATACTGGTTAGAATTGTGGGCTTTGATCTTGACCACGGTTCCGTCCCTCCAGAAGAATATCTACTCTTTAATTTATTTTCTTCCCATTACAAGAATCATCACTTTCCCTTTCTGTCTCTCTCTCTCTCTCTCTGTGAAAGAAGCCAGAATGATAAGAGAGGCTACGGTGGAGACAGACAATGGCCTTGAATCCAAAGAAAGGCTGGGGAGGTTCTCAGGAAGATCCCAAGAGCATATTTCCTTCCCAGAGGAGTGCTCAGAGTGTGGAAAGAGATTCAGTTTGAATGGCACTCTTCAACAGCATCAGAGAACCCACACAATGGAGAAACTGTTTGAATGTTCAGAGTGTGAAAAGACATTCAGCCAGAATAGCACTCTTCAACGGCATCAGAGAACCCACACAGGGGAGAAATGTTTTAAAAACATTGAGTGTGGAAAGAGTTTCAGTAGGAGTGGCACTCTTCAAGAGAATCAGAGAACCCACACAGGGGAGAAACCTTCTGAATGTTTGGTGTGTGAAAAGAGTTTCAGTGACAGTGGAAGTCTTCAAGAGCATCAGAGAACCCACACAGGGGAGAAACCTTTTGAACTGTGTAGCCCATAGAATGGTCTTCTCTCTTACTTCACAACAAACTCCTTTCCTTTTCCTTCCCCACAACAGACACCCTGTGAGGTAGGTGGGGCTGAGAGAGCTCTTGACAGAAACTGATCTTTTTCAAGAACAGCTCTTATCAGAACTATTACAACAAACAAGACCACGGTGTAATGTAACCAGCAAAACAATAAATCACCGTGTATAAATATACAATATAAGCAGATATTTATATATAATGCTTTTAGAAATCAATTGTCAGCAAAGTTACAACTATAACATTATAAAATCCGATCTTAGGCTTGGCAGTACATATGAAACACTACAGTATAATCTCAGACAAACGACGGATTTCTAGTATAAGTCCATTTACGAATCCTTCTTCAGGTTTGTCGTCTGTATTCTTATCTTCAATGGAATAAAGTGCTGCAAGCATTATATCACAGTGTAAATTCTTATACCGTTTTTTGTACGTTATAGCGTTTAATCTGGTGACTGGGTGTCCGATTCCCCAAGCATTCGAATAACTCCACGTTTGAAGCAAAGTAGAAGTTTATTACAAAGCAATGGTAAAACCAGGAACACAAGAATTGTTAGGAATAACTACGGACCCCGAGGGGCAACATAATAAAGGAACTTGAACCAGGTCACGACCAATGGGTCCACTTCCCACGGGTGGGAAAGCAGGTAACACAGTTGCCCCATCCCTTGGGAACATAACGGTCTATAACATAAACACAAGTTCAGTTCTCAGGCTTGGAATACATAACAAGCGAAGCGACGCCACAACTCCTTCCCACCTCCAGCTGTTTCCAATCACCCTCGGCAGGAAGGGGGGGAGGATGGCACGGGAGATGGGAGTGGTGAGGGGAGTTGTTTAGCCTGGCTGCGAGTCACCACGGCACCACCCAACTGGGCAGGGGTGAAGATTGAGTCAATGATGACGTCCTGCTGGCTCTCATGTTGCGGGCGGCGGGACAAGCCGTCGGCAAGAGAGTTTGCAGAGCCAGGGAAATGGTGCAAAGTAAACTGGAACTTGGAAAAAAAATCAGCCCACCGGAGCTGCTTGGCGTTCAGGCTCCTAAGCGATTTGAGAGTCTCGAGGTTTTTGTGATCCGTCCAAACCTCAAAAGGGACCCGGGCCCCTTCGAGCCAGTGGCGCCATGTACACAACGCCAAATGGATCGCTGACGCTTCCTTTTCCCAAATCGACCAGTGGCGTTCAGCGTCCGAAAACTTTTTGGAGACATAAGCAAGGGGATGCAAAAGCCCATCCTCCCCCCTTTGCAAAATTGCGGCCCCCATAGCCACGTCAGAAGCGTCAGTTTGCACAATGAATTTTTTAGTCTCGTCCGGGTGCGCTAGGACTGGCTCCGACGTAAACATGCGTTTAAGTTGCTGAAAGGCCGCCTTGCATTCCGCCGACCATTTCAGCGGCGCTCCCGGCCTCGTGGCATCAAACCCCTTCCCTTTGGTTTTCAACAAGTCAGTGAGGGGGAGAGTGATTTGGGCAAACCCCTTGACGAACGAGCAATAAAAATTGGCGAATCCTAAGAAGCCCTGAAGTTGTCTACAGGTTTTAGGGGGTTCCCAATCAATCACAGCTTTGACCTTCCCAGAGTCCATTTCCAGCCCTCCCCCCGAAATGCGGTATCCCAAGAAATCAATGTGCGTTTTGTGGAACTCACACTTAGACAGTTTGGCAAACAGTTTGTGCTTATGCAACATTTTGAGGACGGTTCTGATCAGTTTTATATGTGAGGGGAGGTCCTGTGAGTACAGTAAAATGTCGTCCAAGTAAATAATCACCCCCTTAAAGAGGAAATCATGTAAGACCTTGTTAATTAAGTTCATGAAGACCCCCGGAGCCCCTTGAAGCCCGAAGGGCATGACCAGATATTCAAATTGCCCCAAGGGTGTGTTAAACGCCGTCTTCCCTTCATCCCCCTCTTTGATCCGCACCCGGAAATAGGCATCTCGCAAATCCAGCTTTGAAAAAATCTTCCCCTTCGCCGCTTCAGCAAGCAAGTCCTTTATGAGCAGGAGGGGGTAGGCATTTGTGGTAGAAACTGCATTCAAACCTCTGTAATCCGTGCACAAGTGCAGGCCCCCATCTTTCTTTTTCCGGAATAGAACAGGGGCCGCAAACGGGGAGGACGCCAGTCGGATGAAGCCCCTGGCCAGGTTCTTGTCAATAAATTTACGCAATTCCGCTTTCTCGGCCGGCCCCATAGCATAAATCTTCCCTTTGGGAAGTTTGGCTCCCTGGACCAGCTCAATGCTACAGTCAGTTTTCTGGTGGGGTGGAAGTTCGTCCGCCTCCTCCTCCCCGAAAACTGACGCCAAATCGTGATACTCCGGAGGCAAAGCAGCCATGTCCTCCTCTGTCAGCACCCCACATGGAAAGTTCACAGGGGGGGGGTCCCCCCAATCAGGATCCCACTTGTGTGAATGACATTTGTGAGACATGAACTCAATTTTCCCCTCTTCCCAAAGTATATAGGGGTCATGACTATACAGCCAAGGGGCTCCCAGCACCAGCACAAACTGGGAGTCAGGAGTGACAATGAACGATCGTTGTTCCCAATGTTCCCCAGCCCCCAATTTCAATGGCATAGTCTCATGAATGTACGGTTTCATAGGTGCCCCATCCATTTGGGTAAAAATGATTGGAGATTTTAACTTCTTGATGCCCGCCTCCAGCCCTGTAACTACGTTTGGGCTAATCAAGTCTCTCCCACACCCAGAGTCGATTAAAGCTTTGACTCGTACATGAGTCCCCAAAATTGGGTTAAGCAAAGATACAGTCACAAAAAAAAGAGAGGGGGGTTCTCTCACCACTATTGGCGCATCCGACGATACGCCCTGTTGTTGTGCGCCCTCTACAACAGGACCTTCTCGTTTCCCGCCACCTCAGTTTCCGACTCCGTGGAATCTTCCAGGACATCCTCCTGGGCCGCCTGCAGAGCTTTGGTGAATTTTGGTTTAGCAACTCCCTTCTTGGGTGCTGACGGTGTTTTAGGCTTGGTCGCTGTAGACTTCTTTGTCGGTTGCTTTTGGCCACAATCCGCGGCGAAATGGCCCCATTCCCCACACTTAAGACACAGCCCCAGTTTCATACGCAGGTCTCTGGCAGCCTCCGACAGTCTCGATTGCTTTGGTCTTGGGGTTTGTGGCTGGCTCACCTTCCCTCCTCCCGCCGTGCTGTCCAGCCGGAGGGTTTGGAGTCGACTCTCGGCGTTCTCCACTTCTTGAGTCCAAGCCATCAGGGATACAGGATCCACCGAACGTAACACCGTCTCCCTAATTTCCGGGTTGAGTCCTACCCGGTACATCTCGACTAGGACATGGTCTGGCCAATCTCTCAACTTTGCTGCTTGATTCTGGAATTCAGCCGAGTATTGTCTCACGGACTGTCGACCTTGCTTGAAGGTGCGCAAAAAAGCCTTAGCCCTTTGCCCAGCGTTTACATCTTCGAACCGGGTCCGCAGGGCCCACATGAACACCCTCAGATTATACAGTTCTGGGCCACGGCTGTTGTGCAGCCCCACATACCAGGTAGCTGCCGCTCCTTTCAGCCTCGCGGTGATCACATCGATCCGGGCGCTGTCATCTCGGAAAAGGTGCCCATGTTGCATCACGAACTTTTGGACTCTCACCGTGAAATAAGCCACCTCTTCCGAGTTGCCATCAAAGGTTGCCTCTAACAAGTCTTTTGGTCTCGCTCTCCCACCCACCGGCACAAGCCCAGGCGCTGGGACCCCCGGTCCACCGGGACCCGGGAGCGCTGGTCCCGCCGGGACCACCAGTGGCGCTGGTTGCTGACCCGGGATTGGCTGTGCTGGTTGCTGGGCCGGGATCGGCGGCTGTTGCCCCGCTTGTCTCACCATGGCTGCCACGATCGACCGGTCCATCATGTCCGGGATAGCGTCAAACACCTCTCCCACTATTTGCATGAGTTGCTGCAAGGTGCGGTCGATGTCTTCCACCCTCTCGCCCAAAGCGTCCCGGGCGTCCTCCGGGATGGTTCGACTGTCCCGCTCTCTCGAGCGCCCTGTCACCCAGGCATCGTCGGCTCCCTCAGGTAGGTCACCCAAAGTGCCCAAACCTCTGCCTTGGTACATTCCTTGCTCAAATAGGCTCTCTCGCAATCCACTTCCGCGGTGCGAAAAAGTCTCTCGGGTGCCCCGCACGTCAAACATAGTCCAGTCGTCCCATGCGGGTCTCGGGCCCTTTGGCCACCTCGACGGGGTGGGCGGCCACAGTCCAGGTGTATGCTTCGGCACAGCTCCCCCCTCCACTCCCGTTACCGGTACCGTGGTCACTGGGGTAGCGGAGGTGACCGGGATGCTACCGGTGTCCCCCTCCGTTGTAGGTAGTTTCTCCTCCTCTCCGCTCATGGTGAAAACTCAGATTCAGAGTGATGAAGAAAAGGGGATTCCTAACAAAATGTCCGATTCCCCAAGCATTCGAATAACTCCACGTTTGAAGCAAAGTAGAAGTTTATTACAAAGCAATGGTAAAACCAGGAACACAAGAATTGTTAGGAATAACTACGGACCCCGAGGGGCAACATAATAAAGGAACTTGAACCAGGTCACGACCAATGGGTCCACTTCCCACGGGTGGGAAAGCAGGGAACACAGTTGCCCCATCCCTTGGGAACATAACGGTCTATAACATAAACACAAGTTTAATTCTCAGGCATGGAATACATAACAAGCGAAGTGACGCCACAACTCCTTACCACCTCCAGCTGTTGACCTTGGACATTTCATAGCAAGCAAGCAAGAACAGAAAATATCTAACGAGACAGGAGGGGAGGGGGAGTACACTCTACAGGCTACACAGGTCACACAGTTACACAGCACTCCATGGCAGCTTGCTGACACTGGGGAGCTCCTATATCATGCTCTCATGTGACAGAGTCTACAGTATGTGATATTTGGCTCAGCTTCCCTAATAATGCCATTATTTTTGAGAATTCTTGGAGAACAGGTGAAGTGCCACAAGATTGGAGGCAAGCAAATGTTGTACCCTTAAGAACATAAGAGACGCCAGTGTTGGATCAGGCAAAGGCCCATCCAGTCCAACACTGTGTCACACAGTGGCCAGAAATACCAGGTGCCATCAGGAGGTCCACCAGTGGGGCCAGGACATTATAGCCCTCCCATTGTTGACCCCCAAGCACCAAGAAGACAGAGCATCACTTGCCCCAGAGTCCCTATCTATATCTTGTGACTAATAGCCACAGATGTACCTCTGCTCCATATGCTTATCTAATTCCCTTTTGAAGCCATTCATGCTTGTAGCCGCCACCACTTCCTGTGGCAGCGAATTCCATGCGTTAATCACTCTTTGGGTGAAGAAGTACTTCCTTCTATCCATTCTAACACGTCCGCTCAGTAATTTTATTGAGTGCCCACAAGTTCTTGTCTTGTGAGAAAGGGAGAAAAGTACCTCTTGCTCTACCTGCTCTTTCCCATGCATAATCTTATAAACCTCGATCATGTCACCCCTCAGTCGTCGTTTCTCCAAGCTAAAGAGCCCTAAGCGCCTTAAGCTTTCTTCATAGGGAAAGTATCCCAACCCTTTTATCATTTGAGTTGCCATTTTCTGCACTTTTCCCAAAACTATAATATCTTTTTTTAAGGTGTGGTGACCAGAACTGCACACAGTATTCCAAATGAGGACTCACCATTAATTTATATAGGGGCATTATGATACTGGCTGATCTGTTTTCAATACCCTTCCTAATAATAATCCCCACCATAGCATTGGCCATTTTTATTGCACTCACACACTGTCTTGACATTTTCAGTGAGTTATCTACCACAAATCCAAGATCTCTCTCTTGGTCAATCTCTGCCAGTTCGGACCCCATCAACATGTATTTATAGTTAGGATTTTTGGCTCCAATGTGCATCACCTTGAACTTGGCCACACTGAACCCCATT
>NW_015161034.1:17485-18822 GCF_001447785.1 Gekko japonicus
TTCTAATGTATTTGAAAAAAGTTTTATTGTTGGTCTTTGCGTTTTTCGCTATATGCTCCTCATATTCCCTTTTAGCCTGCCTGACCACAGACTTGCATTTTATTTGCCACAGCCTGTGTTCCGTTTTATCTGTCTCACTGTGACTAGCTTTCCACCGTTTAAAGGAGTCCTTTTTACCTTTTACAGCTTCCCTTACTTTGTTTGTTAACCATGCAGGCTTTTTTCTTTACCTGTTTATGCCTTTCCTAACCTGTGGTATGTATGTTTTCTGAGCTTCTAGGATCATAGTTTTAAATAGTTTCCAAGCTTCCCCAATGGTTTTGACCCTTTCTACTTTTCTTTTCAGTTTCCTCCTCACATGTCTCCTCATATCAGAGAAGTTACCCCTTTTAAAGTTAAAAGTGGTTGTGTCAGTCTTTTTGGCCAATTCCCTATTTATACAAATGTTGAACTGAATAACATTATGATCACTGTTCCCAACAGTGCAATCACTTTTACATCTCTCACTAGGTCTTGAGCATTACTTAGGACCAAATCAAGGATCGTCTCTCCCCTGGTAGGTTCCATGACCATCTGCTCCATAGCACAGTTGTTTAGAGTGTCTAGAAACTCAATCTCTTTTTCTTGACTAGAACACATATTGACCCAATCAATAAGAACATAAGAACATAAGAGATGCCAATGTTGGATCAGGCCAAAGGCCCATCCAGTCCAACACTCTGTGTCACACAGTGGCCAGAAATACCAGTGCCATCAGGAGGTCCACCAGTGGGGCCATGACATTAGAAACCCTCCCACTGTTGACCCCCCCCCCAAGCACCAAGAAGACAAAGCATCACTTGCCCCAGAGCCCCTATCTATACCTTGTGGCTGTCCGAACCTCCAGGCATTCAAATAAATCCACGTTTACAGCAAAGTAGAATTTATTAAAGCAATGGTGATACAAGAACAATAGGATTGTTAAGAATGGCGATTCCCGCCAAGGTGCACTATAATAAACCAACTTGAACCAGGCCGTGGCCAATAGGTCCATTTCCCACGTGCGGGAAACGCCGGTAAAACGGGCGCTCAAAACCCTGGGAGCACAACGGTCTAAAACATAAACATTACTTCAGTTCTCAAGCTTGCAATACATAACAAAAATCAAAGCAATGCCAAAACTCCTTCAAACCTCCTGCAGTCGACCTTGAGCATTATCTAAGTTGCAGAGCAGATCTACCAGGCAGAGAAAAGAATGTACCTAATGAGCAATAGGGAGTAACATGAAGAGCAGGGAGGGGTCAGTGGAATACAATTGTAAGCACACACTGTTACACAGAACTCCATGGCAGCTCGCT
>NW_015161035.1:0-5465 GCF_001447785.1 Gekko japonicus
GTGTCCCATTAAATTATATCAAAACAATGGTTTTGTTACTGAGCCATGCATGTGCACAAACTGTAATGCTTTTTCTGGAGGAGGTCTGAAGGTTAGTCCATTTCATCCCCCCCCCCACGCGCTGGATTCTTGCGTTCTACATAATACTGTGTGTATATTGAGCACCTTTCTGCCATGAGCTGTTTCTGTTTATTGCTTCTACTAATTGACATGGCTTTCCTTCACATGTTATTTAAAATGGTGTTGGTTGATGCATGTTTGGGAGCCATGTTGTTTATCATTCTGTTCTCCCATGGGACATTACTGCACAATATAGCTAGAGTGCATACACACAATCTTTAAAAAGGGGGTTGGTGCTGTGATGCCACCAGTTGCATCATCAGTGACATCCAGCACCCTTGCTGGATATTCCTGATTATTTAGCCGTATGCGGAAGAAATAATCTGCCTCCACAGCAGAAATAATACAGAGAAAAGGCAGACAATGCAGAATTCAAGCTGATTCCAGTGCCTGCAGATCAACTGCCAAGAAAACCAGGAGTGAGGTGAACATGCGGAAGTGCTCTTATTCTCCCCCTGCCACACATGTTACCTTCACATTCCATATTGTACTTATTTACACTGTTCTCTTGATTCAAGTGCTTCCATTTTGTTGTACATCAGAATCTCAGCTCTCTTTATGTCCCTTCACATTCCCTTTTTTCCAGGTGCCTGCTATTCACCATAGCAAGATCTCTTTTTCTGTCTCCTGTTTGTTTATTGCTATTACATTCCCTTTAAGGGTGTGTGAAGAAATGCAATTTTTTTTTTAAATATTTAGCTATTAGAATTCTAGCCGCTTTCTGTTTCATTTTATGTAGGACCTCTCTTCTCTCTCTTACATGGGCTTGGAGCTGTAGCAAGCTAACCTCTTTGAAGTTAATCTGTTCACAATAAGTTAATGTACCTACATGAATATGTCATGTAAGATGTGCTTCTATTTTTGTAAGTAAAATTTCTTTCTCTTGTTACCAATGGAATCAGATCATATTTGTAATTTACTTTAACAGCATTTTCCCTTAAACCGGAAACATGCAGGATCAGGGATACTGTGTAAAGCTTCTATGCTTCCAAGGCAATTGAATTTTTTAAACTTTCCGCCCAATACGCCTCCACCCCACACTTCCTTTTTCTTTTTTTTAATTGTTGAATTAATAAAACTCACTAATGGGAACCCGATTAACAGTGCCCCAATTTCTCAGAAGTTTAAAAGAATGCTGCTGCTTGGTATGGTTTTATTACTGACCCATGCATGTGCACAAACTGCGATGCTTTTTCTGGAGGAGATCTGAAGGTTAGTCCATTTTGTGCCCCCCCCACTGAATTTTTGCATTCTACATAATACTGTGTGTATATTGAGCACCTTTCTGCCATGGGCTGTTTCTGTTTATTGCTTCTGCTAATTGACATGGCTTTCCTTCACATGTTATTTAAAATGGTGTTGGTTGATGCATGTTTGGGAGCCATGTTGTTTATCATTCTGTTCTCCCATGGGACATTACTGCACAATATAGCTAGAGTGCATACACACAATCTTTAAAAAGGGGGTTGGTGCTGTGATGCCACCAGTTGCATCATCAGTGACATCCAGCACCCTTGCTGGATATTCCTGATTATTTAGCCGTATGCGGAAGAAATAATCTGCCTCCACAGCAGAAATAATACAGAGAAAAGGCAGACAATGCAGAATTCAAGCTGATTCCAGTGCCTGCAGATCAACTGCCAAGAAAACCAGGAGTGAGGTGAACATGCGGAAGTGCTCTTATTCTCCCCCTGCCACATATGTTACCTTCACATTCCATATTGTACTTATTTACACTGTTCTCTTGATTCAAGTGCTTCCATTTTGTTGTACATCAGAATCTCAGCTCTCTTTATGTCCCTTCACATTCCCTTTTTTCCAGGTGCCTGCTATTCACCATAGCAAGATCTCTTTTTCTGTCTCCTGTTTGTTTATTGCTATTACATTCCCTTTAAGGGTGTGTGAAGAAATGCAATTTTTTTTTTTCCCTTTGGAGGTTTGAAATGAGCAAAACCTTCATTCTGAGTTTTAAAAGTTTTTTTTCCCCTCTCTGGTCAGAGCATAGGCAGGAAGGGTGGGGGGAGTCAGTTCAATTGCATTCCAGACTTACCTCAGCCCACCTTCATACAAATGCTAATAGGTCTAGACAATGGGATGGTCAAATTCTCTCCCCCCACCCTTCAAGCAGGGAACAGAGATTTGGAGTAATTAAGTCCTAGAGAGACTTCAGGAAGGAAATTTCTCAATATGTCAGGAAAAGCTTCCTTGACCTGGCCTGACCGGGTCAGTGGGAGGGAAAAGGGAGAAGATAAAACTCCTGGGACCCGGGGGGGGTCTCTTTTGTGCTGAGTCCATATTAGCTGAGGTCTGGAGGAGGTGGCCATTGACCATATGCTGGCCTAGAGAGCTACAGAAAGCTTCAAGGTAAGGTTACTCTGTAGATATCTGTAACTTCCTAAGCTAAGGAGCCTGTCCTATATTTTAACATCTGATAGAGCACGTATATATATAGAGAGAGACAGAGGATTTGCATTTTACCCATTTCTTTTGAATCCCTTGCTCAGTCTGGGGCTGTGCTAAAAGTATGTTTGTGAACATTTTCTTTTTAATAAATACTTTATAACTTTTTATGCTGCTGGTGGTTCTCTGTACCACATAGATCTCCACTAGCTTGGACTCACTATTTTAAAAGGAGTGCCAGAGGCACACAAGGCAATAAACTGTCCCCATGGTGACCAGGCACTGGGCACTTGGAGACACAGAGGCAAGTCCACAGAATGTGGAAGGGAAGCTGGGAGTCCTGACCCTCCCACTGGGCAGTTCCTACAAAGGTCAGGTGGTGGTGGCAGGTTAACAGAGAGAAGGAAAAGCCTCTTCAGGTGTTGAGAAAACCTTGAAGGGCAGGGTGGAAAAGGGCCTACAGGCCAGAGTGGGCCCATTCCACCACAGGGTGGAACACCATATGAGGACAAAAGCAGGTTGTTTCTGAACATTGCAACCCCACATTAAGCCCCCCCCCCACACACTGTTCCTTGTCAACATGATGTGTATTTTTCCCAGCACACTCTACATCATTGGTTGCCTCAGGGGAGGGCAAGGAATTAAAGTTCATATCAAACCTTTCCAAAGCTAGTACAAATTCCTGGCAATTTAATCCCATCTGAGAAGCCAGCATTGCCGTTTCAGTAATACACCTTATACTGCGTCTGTGCTATGTTTGCTTTTCAGATGATCCGGACATCTTCATATTGAATTGATTGATTGTGTTAAACTAGGGAAAGTACTTTTGCTGGTTAATCTCATGGCTGCAATAAAAATGGTGAAATCACTGCTTTGTTTTTTGTTATTTTGACAGTTCAGATCTGTCTGTTTTTTTTAGGGCTGGCCAGTGAACAAACACCCGCTTACGTTTGCTGTCATATCCTGAAATCTGTACTAACCAAGAGACAGAAAAGATAGGTGGAGTCTGATGACTGAAATGGTCCTAATGCCATCTGAATGATTAATGGGCATTACCTGAGTAGCATTACCCTCAGAAGCAGAGATACACCCCTCTAATCCCATTGAACCCAATGGAACTTAGAAGGGTGTAACTCAGTTTAGGCATGCATTGTAAGAAGAAGAAGAAATCCTTAACAGGTCTACTCGGAATCCTACTCAGGCCTAATCAATGGAGTTGATTCCCAGGAAAGTGTTTGTAGGAATGCACTGTGACAGATATATAAGCTGGTATATGTTACTTGTGTCTTGTTAGTTTAAGGTTCATTTTGATGAAAGAACAGTATGATATTAAAAGTTCCACTACAATCATGAGCATGGAGATATGAGAAGCAAATTAGGGAATAAAAGTAATTTTTAAAACAGCCCTTCACCAGAGGAGGATCTTGGGCATTAGAGAAGCGAAACATGGATTGATTTTGCCCACTACTCTTCCCTCTAGTTAAGTCAATTGGAATGCAAATATTTAAATGTCACATTTTTAATTTTTATTAGGTTTTGTTGGGAATCTCTGTGAGAACTATTCCTAAATATTTATTGAATATTTATTGAAGCCCTTCTGGGTTCCCTCTGGATTGCTTATATGTTTCATCTCCAGATTAATTTAAAATTTTTGCATGTGGGAATCCCTACTAACCTCAGGATGTACAGACGTTTCCTGAGAAATGTCACTGACTGCTACAGATTTCACTAACTTCTGTAATACTCTTGGCTTCCTTGAAATTCCCCATCAAGAGGAGGAATCCCAAATTTGCTTCACATTAGCTGAAATTTCCTTAGCGAACCTAGCACTGATATTTTGATTTTAACATTTGGTTATTTGAAAGACAGCTTGAAAGACAGATATCAGGTTCTTATATCTCATAGCAAAATATCAAGTATAAAATTTTCAAACCTGTGACTCATTACTACCTAGTTTCATAAAGATTTGCCACTGATTGATATTTGTTGAGATCCTTTTGACTGAGATTATTTATATTTACCGCTAACTAATATGTATAGCATACATGGGCTGCAATTCTAAGAGCACTTTACTGGAAGTAAACCCTGTTGAATAAAACGGGGCTTACTTCTGAGTAGCTCTGCTTAGGCTTGCTCCCATGAGAGAAGATGCTGATTGTTTTGATCACTGGCACTTTCAAGTACGTATCCTGAATTGCTGTTTTATTAGGCATCTGGTTAAATTAAATTGAGTGGCGCATTAACGCTTCAGAACTTGGTGATACAGCATTTGCTCACTGCTGCTGCAAAACAAATAAATCATCCTTTGTAACAAACACTCCACTGTCTAAGAATTTTGTGACGCAGTGAAGGGCGTCACCTAAAACAAAGGCACTTAGAGGAGGTTTAAACCGTTAGAACACATGATACCTGACGCAATTCTACACACAGAGCAGCATCCTACCTGGAAGATTTCCATCCCTGCCTCAATGAAGTGAGCCAATGGGCTTGATTGAGGATTCAAATCACAGCTCAGTCATGAAACTCAATGGCTGGCTTTGGCAGGGCCACCACAAGGACTTTGGGTGCCTTAGGCAGAAAGGTTTTGCCACACCACCCTGTGACCCCGGGGAAGTAACCACTCACCCTCTCCCATCATCCCATAGCATGGCAAGCCACTGCCTACCCCCTTGCCCCTCGTACTACATCAAGAAGACATGCCCACCCTCCTCGTCCCTCCACACTATGGCAAGTTGAAAAACCACTGTCTGCCCCTTCCCCCCATGTACCATTGCAGAGAAATGTTGCCCACCTTCCTTGCCCCCACAGTGAGGCAAGGCAAGGTGTGACACAGGGAAGTCAATGACTACCCCCTTGCCCCCCCATGCTGAAGTCAGGCAGTGAGTGGAGGGGGGAAGGAGCAAGAGGGCCATGCTGGGCTGTCCCCATCCCACCACTCTGACAGA
>NW_015161035.1:5494-8193 GCF_001447785.1 Gekko japonicus
GTGCCTCCCAGGGCTGCTCTTTGCCATGGCAGACCCTGGAGCTGCGAGTGGGCCGGAGGGAATGCAACAGGGCTAGTTGGCACCCCTCCACCTCTGGCACCCAAGTCATCAACTAGGGCTGCCCAGTGGATGGGCCAGCCCTGGGTCTTGGTTCAATCACAGCCTCTTAACCTCATACCCATCTTTAAACTGGGAATAAAAATGATTTACATTGCAGTTACAGAAAGAAATAAGATGTGGGCTGGTATCTGCCACACACTCTAGAAGGCGTATGTAAACGATATATATAATGATTTATTCATGTCATAAACCACAGATCAGAGTAGTAATCATTAATGTACAAGTATGGCAACTTGACAAAACTATTTGTGTATATTGTGTTCATGTGTTTCCATTGAAAGTGCCGGAAAAGTAGATCAAAGGTCCCCAATGTTTTTTTAGACTGTGGGCACTTTTGGAATTCTGTGGGCACAACTATAACATGGCTGCTGCAGGAGGCAGGACCAGCTACAAAATGGCTGCCACAAAAGATGGAGCCACATACACATGGGAAGCCCAAATACACAGGAGAAGAGGGGTAAAAATACACTGCAAAAGAGGAAGAATAACAGAGAACAAAACCACCACTGTGGTGCCAGGTGCTGCTGAAACAAACAACACTATTTTAATCTGCATGACAATCAAATCTCCAGTGGCTAATCAGAAGCTATGCTGGGTAAGAGCCCCACATGGCCTCACCTATGTTCTAAAAACACTTGGCAGGGGTCAGGAAAGGTATATTGATGGCCACCACAGTGCCAGGTTGGGAACCGCTGAGCTAGAAGATAAGCCCAGTGTGACGTCCCCTTATCAGGGGAGGCCTGGTTTCACTTGAAAGTGTTCTTTTTTATTTTGTTCAACTGGGTAGGTTAGGCTGCCACCAGGAAATTTTAGGCTTTTCAAACCTTTATACTTTCTTTTGGCTAGAACTGGATAGGTAGGTCGAGTTTTTAAGTCTCATGAGGGTCTATGTGTTTCCTGAGAAATTATTTCTTTCAGAGCTGGCAGACTTAAATAAAATAAGATTTATTGAAACAGTTCATAAATAAAAGTGTAGAACAATGTAACCAGTAATGTGAATAATTTTAACAATTTTGTTGTGTCTCACACAAGATCTGCTCCCTTTCTGACAGGGATTTTTCAAGTAACTTTGTAACTCATTACTCAGGGTCATATACGTTTCCTATTTCACTCCAGCCTGTCACTCAGACTTTTTATATAACTTTTGTTTCCTTATACATTCAACTTTTCTTCATAAACAGAACTAACTCCTAAGCACCCACAAAACTGCTTCTCTCCCAGACTTCAGAACTAACTCCTAACATATCAACTGTCTTCATCAACTGTCATCCTTCAACTGTCACTCCTGAAGGACATACCCATTCATCCACTCAGAAACCCTTTCTAAAACCCCTCCCCCTCTCTGTCAATCACCAATCACACCACACTTGTCTCTTCAAGCACTCTAGTCCATCATACAGCCATGCAACCAAACTTTTAAAGACACACACACACACATATAAAACAAGGAATCATTACACCCAGCTTCTTCTTGGGCCATGGTCAGATGTGCCTTTAAATCTGACTCGGCTGCGAATGCCTGATAGATCTAAAGGGCACGATCAGAGAACAATATCTGGGAAAGGTCCCGCAGTCGTCGGCACCCTGTGCTGCCCCACCACAGCAGCGGAGTTAAAAGACACCAGGGAAAGTCCAGTCCTAATGCTTGCCGACAGGCTACAGACAGATTTCCCCTTGTCTGATCACTCAAGCATGCTCTCATGCCGTCAGGATGGTCTGCTCATTCCATCCTGACTCCATGCCATTTTCCCCCTCACTTAACAGTGTGCACATTGTTAGCCGAATTGCTCTTTAGGAGAGACCATTGGAACAGTTTATGATCGGGGTTCGGGTCAGTTTATACAGAGGGTGGGCTGCCACAACACGTTCCCAATGAAGAGACTGAGACAGAAGTAAAATTCTCTTTAGTTTACTAAATATCATTCAAGGCACACAATTACATACACACACACACAAGAACTAAATAAAAACAGAAAGATTTGGTAAAGCACTTTCGCATTAGCAGGATATCGTTGGTGGGTGATATTTACCTCAGGCGATGCGTGGCTCCTAAATCTTCCAGCAGGAGGTATTAGGGTAGGGAGAATAATATAAATGGGGAGAGAGCGTGTAATCAGACCAGCTGAGAACACATGTATCACTCTATCTGCGCAGACTAGAGTGTAAAGCGAAGTAGGGGTTGGGGACAGGAAGCTGGACTTGAGAGGAACAGCAGACAGACAGGGGTCGTAGGAGGAGGGGGATGAGGATGATGAGGTCGCCCTGTGCACTAAGTTTTAAAGATGGCGGGGCGAGCAAAAGGAAGGGCTCAGGCAGCTTAACCTGGTGACCCCTCCCTGCAGGTCTGGGATTGGCTATAGGGGTGAATTTCAAGTCTATTGATTAACTTTGAGTGTTGGTACCTGGGAGGGGGAAAGAGGTACGTGCAGCGGCAGCAGAAGCGCTGACTCATCACTAGCCATGTGGATTCTTCACGTGGACTGAAAGTCTGTCGGAGGGGGAATTCTGAAATAAGTCTCTCATGTGTAGACTGAGCGTCTGGGCTAACTAATGAGTTTTCTGTGTTTGCTGTAAACCTC
>NW_015161035.1:8246-19349 GCF_001447785.1 Gekko japonicus
GTTCAGCAGATTATCAACCTCAGCTGGCATCCTCTTCTCTGGGTGCCCTCAAGGTGAACTCTTTATTACACAGTCTCTTTTTATTAGCCCTTTATATCAAGTTTTATTCATATAACACAGTGCAGAAATAGCCCAATATGATGCATTTGGGCTAACAACATAACCACTATAAAAAAGTAACTTTTTCCCCACTATAGAGAACAATGGATGGGATGGGATAGGGGCAGCCTGTTTCAGGGCCTATAGAATTGGACCCCCTGGTCCAATGTTCTTCAACCTTGGTGGGTATCTTGGGGAGAGGCTCCAGAAGCTACCCTGTGATTTTGGAGCCTCTCCCTCAAACGCCCTCCCCTCCAGCCCCCAGAATATACCCTACTTTTTTGCCATTGATTTCAATGGCCCATAGGATATAATGGGGCTGAACTGCAGGAAGCCGATTCAGATCAGACAATCTGATTCAGCCGGCAGCAGCCTGAAAGGGGCCTGAGTGAGCCATTTTCAGTGGTGCATTTGGTTCAGACAAACTGAATGCACATCCCTCCAGCAGCCGGCTTGCTGGGGCTCTCTGCAGCCGCGGGGATCCTGAGCAAGCCAAGGGAAGGGAAGGTGGTTTAAACCGCCTCTCCTTCCCTCCAGCAGCCAGCTTGCTTGGGCTCCCTGAGCAAACCAAGGGAAGGGAAGGTGGCAGAGCAGCTGGAGACATTGAGCCTCAGCTCCACAAGTAACGAGCACTTGAGCCCCGCCCCCAGCAGCCCTCAGGCCGGAGCACCTGGAGCAGTCTTGGGAGGCAGATTGGCAAAAAGCAAAACCAAAAGCGCAGGAACTCGAGAGAACTCCAGAGAAAGGTGGTCCCTTAGGTATGTCGGACCCTGGCCATTTAGGGCTTTAAAGGTAAGAACCAGCACTTTGAAGTGAATCCGGAATGCTATTGGCAGCCAGTGCAGTGCTTTCAGCACAGGCCAGATGTGCTCTCCTCGGGGGATGCCCATCAGCAGCCTGGCTGCCGCGTTCCGCACCAGCTGTAGCTTCCAGATTTGTAACAAAGGCAGCCCTATGTATAGAGCATTACAGCAGTCTAATCTCGAGGTGACCGTCGCATGGATCACCGTGGCCAGGTCATCACGGTCAAGGAAGGGAACCAACTACCGAATTAGCCTAAGATGGTAGAAGGTCGACCTGGCAGTGGCTGCCACCTGGGCCTCCATAGTTAAGGAGGGAACCAGGAGCACTCCCAAACTCCTAACCTCCGGCGCTGGCACCAAAGGCGCCCCATTGAAAGTCGGGAGAGGGTTTCCCATCCCCAAACCAACCCGACCTAGGCACAGGACCTCTGTCTTCGCTGGGTTTAGTTTCAGCCGGCTCGTTCTAAGCCACCCAGACACGGCTTGCAATGCCCAGGTCAGATCTTCTGGGCTGGAGTCTGACCGGCTGCCCAGCAGCAGATAGAGCTGGGTGTTATCCACATATTGATGACACCCAAGCCCATACCTCCGGGCAATCTGGGCAAGGGGGCGCATATAGATGTTAAACAACATCGGGGAGAGCCCTGCCCCTTGAGGCACCCCGCATTCAAGCGGTTGTCTCCGGGACTGCTGCTCCCTAGTGCCACCCTTTGTCCCCAACCCTGGAGAAAAGAGGCAAGCCATTGAAGGGCAAGACCCTGTATCCCCACATCAGTGAGGCGGTGGGTCAGCAACTGGTGGTTGACGGTATCAAATGTGGCCGACAAATCTAACAACAACAGTGCCGCCGTGTCGCCTCAATCCAGATGTCTCCGGAGGTCGTCAGTCAGGGCGACCAGCACTGTCTCTGTCCCATGTCCCGGGCGGAAACTGGACTGGTAAGGGTCTAGTCCCAAACCCCACCCACCACGCTCAAAATCTCCAGGTATTTCCCAACCTGAAGCTGGCAACCTTATTCATTGCCCCCTGGAACAAAGACATCTGAAACAGTGACATGTATTCTTTCTACCACTCCAATGACAAAGTCTGAAGACTTCCTGCAGTCTAAGGAGGAGCTTTCCTGCAGGTAAAGAGCCACTTAAATTGAAAGAAGAGTCCTCAGTCTAAAGATGAAGCTCCCTTAGGCTGGAGAAACTTCCTCCAACCTAAGAAACATCCTACAGCCTAAAACTGGAACATGCCAGTTAATGGGCTGCCTTTGGGGGCCACAACATTATTACCTTGACATGTTCAATCAAACTCCCCATGAATCAGTAATATTTGCTACCAAGATGAAAACTGAGACGCTGTTGTCAGTTGCAACAACTGCAGTTGTCAGGGCAACCTCACCCCACCTCCAAGCACTGGACCAGTGACAAATCCTCTTTGTTCTTCACTCCCCACACATCTCACAAGGCCCTGTCAGTATCATCAATTCCACCACTGGGAAGCCTCACAATCAATATAACCATCAAGAGCCAGGTGGGAGAGCTGAAGAATAGCAGTTGGGGGTGTGTGTGGAGATTTTCTAGCCGGGCGCTTGATGAAAGTGGAGTGCGCCAGCCCCAGACTGTCTCCTCAAAATGGGTCCATAAATCTAGTTGCTCAGTGGAGGTTTAAAACAGAATGCACATAGGGCTGCCAAATGCCCCCGGGGGGCGGAATTCCCCCCACTTTCGAGCCCCGATTTCCGCTCCCGCGGAATCGGGGCCTGGGGGAAACCCCACCCCTGCGTGCACGTCACCCGGAAGTGACGTCGCACGCTGGGGGCAGGGCCACGCCATTTGAGGGGAAAACTCTTTGTTTTCCCCTCAAATGGCGTGGCCCCGCCCCCAGCGTGTGACGTCACTTCTGGGTGACGCGCATGCGGCGCGCGCATGCGCGCCTAAGACGCCGGCCGGGAGCCCCCCGCTCCCGGCCAAAAAACATTTGGCAACCCTAAATGCACCTGTCACAGTCTGCAATATCTCACAGGTGAAATTTTGGACAATCTTATAACTACTGGAAACAGGCAATGACTGGTGTACAAAGAAGAAGAGAAGAAGACCCTGCAGGGGGCAACAAGAAGACAATTAGGATAGTGAGGTCAGCACCTTCTCTCCTGTTAAGTGTCATTCTTTGTCTCCAGATTGCTACTCTTAGGGCAATATCATCCTTCTTCTCAAAGTTCTGCACTCACTCCCTTCCTGTCTGTCAGCAAGTGATGTAGTCAAGACACTGGGCGCTTTCACACAGACTAAATAACACACTTTCAATCCACTTTGCAACTGGACTTTGCAAACAGTGGCCTAAGTGGATTGAAACCGCATTATTTAGCATGTGTGAAAGCACCTTCTGTCTTTCTCTCTCCTCTTTGCTATCAAGTATGTTAGTTCCTGAATAAACCTTTATCTACACTTTAATTAGCTTGTGCACCTTTGCCATGTTAATTACTCTGCCACTGTTAACTCCCCATTTTCACACCAAAGATTACTGACTGTGTCTCTCTCTTTAATATTTATGGGTCCACAGAAAAAAGGCTACCAGAATGAGGACTGGTTTAAAACAACTTTAACATGAACAGCAAATAACATATTTTGTACAGCAGTCTTTAAGCCTTGTTTTAGAACAAAATAAGGCCATGTGCTCCGAGGCAAATCCATAAATTAACACTTCCTTCACATGGTAAAATATAAGGTACCATCTTTAATTTCTAAACCTCCATCACTATGTTCTGTATTACACAGTGCTAAAATCACTATTGTCTGCTGCATAAATTGACCCCACCTGTCCTCCACTGACTTAAAAGCCAAAACAGTGGCATTTATGCTACCTTAAGCTGGAGGAACTTCCTTTTCCGAGAAGCCTTTCTCCAACTTAAGTGGCTCTTCTGTTGGGGGAAGAGCCATTTGAGTTACAGGATGGCTCCTTAGGCTAGAGGCAGCCTCCAGGCTTTTAAGTGGAGGGGTAGGATATGTGTCAGTGTTTTCTGCATTAGTTAAAGATATACTAGAATAGCATATTGTCTGTCATGACTGAATGGCTAACAACAACAACATGCTATCACAGTTCAAAATAGACCTCAGCATCTGTAGCATGAAAAAATGTGTACTGCATGGCATCTTAACACATGTACACTGCACGTACAATGGGAGGCAACATGCATCCACATATCCAGTGGAGACCCCAGGAAGGAAGCTGAACCTTAGATAATGGCATTACTAAGTCACAATAAGAAAAATTTAAAAAGGTGTCCTCAAAAGGAAAAGCCAGGCAAAAAATAGAGTCCGTGGATTAGATACAGCAGAAAATTTCTGATAACTGAGGGGACAGTGATTTTATCCAGTTCCCCCAC
Source organism: Gekko japonicus (assembly GCF_001447785.1). Taxonomy (NCBI): domain Eukaryota; kingdom Metazoa; phylum Chordata; class Lepidosauria; order Squamata; family Gekkonidae; genus Gekko; species Gekko japonicus. The sequence goes on from NW_015161035.1 coordinate 12,522, forward strand.
CCTGGGCGAGGGGTAGGTTGCCAGATCCAGGTTGTGAAACTCCTGGAGATTTGGGGATGGAGCCTGGAGAGGACCGGGACCTCACTGGGGTACAATGCCATACAGTGCACTCTCCAAAGTGCCCATTTTCTCCAGGGGAACTGATCTCTGTAGTCTGGAGCTAGGCGGTAATGCCTGGGGATCCCCAGGTCCCACCTGGAGGCTGGCATCCCTACACAAGAGCAGCATTTTAGGGAACATTTGTGGCTGCAGTGGGAAGTGGAAGTAAGGACGCCAGGCTTGCGCTGCAGTCCACAGGAATTGTTTGGAATGGAAAAGTGTTGTTGACACTTAGATGTCACTTCTGGGTAAAGGTCCAGAAGTGACGCTGTAACCCTGCCCTGTGATGTTCTAGGAATCCCTAAAACTCTATGGTGACATTAATGACTTACATTAAGACAACAGTAATTTTGTCCTCCCAATGTTTCTCCCACTGTTCACTGGTACCTTACAAGGACAAGCAACAGAGGGCAGGGAGGAAATTTCCCCACCCTCAATGGGCACCTGGCAACCCTAGGCAGAAGTAAGGGAATCCCATTCAGCTGATCAAAATTTCCCCAGTCAGGAGAGATTATTCAAGCCAGTGATTTACCTGCTGCAGCTAACCAACAAGAAAAATGCTCTCCCTGGAGTATATTATCTCCATAATGTTCTGCGCCTTGTTCTTTACCAACTTTGTGTTATTTTCCTCCTTGAATTTTGCAAAGCATTGCACTGTTCTCAGTGAGAGGAAATGGCAAAGCTCCCAAGATCTCTTTTCTGAGTGGTGACAGATTAATAACTCCAAAAGGGCCTTGTTCTCCACTGACCTGGACTTGCATAAGACATAGTATACATTTACCTTTTAAGATCACCTGTCTCCACTTGTGCTGTGGAGCAATGCATTGCTTCGAAAACATCTTGGACAAGCCTCTGTTTACTTTTCACGCTTGTCTGGTTAATTGGTTTTTATTGCTGAGGAAATGGAGCTGGGATTCTCACCTGTGGGGAATGAAGATGTGGCACATAAAAGAAACATCACTTGGGCATTAATTTCGCCATTGGGGGCGGTGACAGTCAGGGTCAGGCTACGGACATTTGTATGGCAGCTTAGCCAGTTTAGCCCATCCAGGTGTTAAGGCTAAGCCACAGGCACTCGAGCACATTGAGCCCAGAAGATGTTTGTCCTAGCAGGATAGGGACTGGGGTTGGGGCAGAGATCTTACAATTTAGAAAGCCCGAGAAAATGAATGTTTTCAAGTGATGAGTCCAATTGAAGGGGTAGCGGAACATGATGTAGATATGCTGATAGAATTTATAAATTAAAGTTACTCCGATTATATTTTACACTATTAAGGAATTAGTCATTTGTGGACGTGCCCTAAAATCAAATGACCTTAATTTCTTCAGGAACTGGGCTTAGAGTCTGTTGTACGAGATGTTTTAGATGCTTTTCATATTAGAGTTGTTTTAAGCTGTTCCTCATTCTGTTAAATTTTTATCTGTGGGTGCAGAAATATTACATTTGGAACAGCCAAGTTTGGTGATGTTGTTAGATTGTCTGCCTAATCACATCCTTCTTTTTTTAATAATTATTTTATTAGATTTTATGAGCCTATATTGTACACTTAAACAGAATTATCAGCAAGTACAAATACTTCCATATCTTATATCACACTTATTTTCTCTGCAACACAAATTAATATTCCATCATTCTTTCAAAAGTTACCTTTTCTTATTTAGCAATTCAAATCCAGTTTGTGTTGACTAAACCTCTATTTTCCTATACTCTTTTGAGGTTCCATAAGTTCTAATTCAGTACTTAAAGTTCTTTGTCCACCACTCTAGCACTTTCTAATTCTTATCCCAGCTCTATATCTTGCCTATTCTGTGTGAGCAATATAGGGGTTTAAATTCATATTTATTTCTTTACCCTTTTTTTATCTGTTAGTCCACACCTAAGATTTTTATATTTTCTTAATATACTGTTTAAGACCTTTAGTTTCTCCCTTCAAACATTCCTTTTACCTTGAACTTTTCAACCACATCCATTTATTATTTCCAGCCCACGACTACCTTATATCTATCTATGACTAACCTTATTAAATACCTGACACTAAATAACAATAAGCCTATTTAACATCAGGTTTTCCTTCCAACCGATGACATAATCAATTCTGATCACTTTCTAAACCCATGATTATACAGTACAAATCAATTACAAAGTCATTATTCTTAATTACGATAATTTCATTTTAAGTCTATTAAAAACCTCATAATCTTCCCCCCCCTTATTACCAATTGAAAACCCTTTTTAATCATTAAATTAATCAATCACAACTTTTATGTTAACTCTTTCTCCCTAAACATTTCCACTCAAATTCATAAATAAATAAATATATATATAAATACACTTACCACATACCAATATTTCATTTCATAAACCCATAATTCCAAATCATCCCAACATTTATCAATTTATAAATCCCAGTTTTAGTCAAATTATGCCACTCTTCCCATCCTATTACAAATTAAATTCCCCCTAGTCACTATACTTGTCCCGTTACTTATTTACCCTACCTTATTGACTCTCCTTATCTTAATTTCCCCCTTAATATCATCTCTGTCCTACTCTCCCATCTTCATAAGCAAATAGGTTTAAATACAGGTATCAATAAGCCAACAAATTTCAGGTCAGTCATCTAACTACTTACATTTAAATATAAACATCAAGGCTTCAATTCATAATCCAGTAACTATCCTGTCAGTCTTCCAGATCTATCCATAGAGAGGATGGGAGCATCAAGTTTACTCTTTCAAATCTCTTTCTTTTTCTCTTAAACATTTGCAGTTTATTTTTTTTTCTCAGCATGTCCCCATGTCTTCATTCCTTGAGCGCTCTTTGCCTTCCATAGCTCTGTCTTCTACCTTTCACTTCTTTCACAGTCCTGGGTCTATTATTTCTTTTGGTCTTCCTTAACCATCGCTTGTCCTTTCGGGTCCTTTTGTTTTTCCCTCGTCCATTCTTTAAACCTTGGTTATTTTCTTTCACGGAGACCACTTTAAGAGCATGGATATATTCTTGAATGTATATTACTACACCTCTTTTCTTCTTGTTGTCAGTTGCTATAAAAGCATTTCCCAGTTTTCTGTTATTTAGGTATTTCACATCCTTTTGCTGTATATGGGTCTACGTCTACTTTCATTTTATTTATTTGATGGAATATTTTCCTTCTTTTTTGAGGGCTGTTTAATCTGTTCACATTAACTGAAAGAATTTTCATCCCTTTACCCAGCTCTAATTTATTTCTCCATTTCCGTCTCCCCACACTCCGGCTCTTCCTCTCGTTCCTCCCCATTTCTTTCGATTTGCTCCATCTCTTTCAAACTCCACACAGTACCCACAGTTTTCTCCCCAAGTTTCTCACATTTCACACAAAATCCACCCTAAACACAGTTCTGCATTGCTTTTCTTCCCTCCGCCAAGATAGATATTTATAAATCAGTCCTTTTCACTTCCCCCGGCCATTTTACTTCACCATTTGGACGCCGCCATTTGGAGGTCTTTCGTCAATTTTTTCTGGCTGTTTATAATTCCTCCCTCGAGTCTTTTTTCCTTAGTTCCATCCACACATCTTTCATTTCTTTGTGTTGCTGTCAGTTCATTTTTCTAAAAACAATGGCTGGCCGCGACTAGTGCAGAAACATGGCGACCATGCCTGCTTCCCTTCTCCACTCCTGCTTCAGGGCAATGCGGTAACACCCGAGCTTTGCCGAACGCACGAGTGGCCGCATCAAGCCCCTTGCCACCCAAACCCCCCTCAGGAGGTTGAGCATTGCCCCCTGTATTCCCGGGAGTCAGCAAAGATAAGCCGAGTGGTGGCGGGGGTTTCGGAGCGCTCCAAAATGCGCCCACTCATCACGCCGTACCGGAAGTTCCCCCTGCCTAATCACATCCTACTCAGTAGGCTCGCCAGTTGCTCACTGATGGTGGGCAAACTCCCCCCTCTGCTTTGTGCCTCCCTCATTGAAGTGGTCAGGGGAAATGGAGGGCAATGGCATTGTGTGACACAGTGACATCACTTCTGGGTGAAGACTTGGAAGTGATGTCACTACACTGAGCAATCCTCTAGGAATTCCCCAAATGTCTATGGTGAAGACCACAAAGATTTGGGGGATTCCTATAGATGTGGTGATGTTCCTTCCAGGCCTTGCACCATCAGCCTTGGCCTTATTTTGTATTCCTTCCAGGTCTTCACCTGGATATGACATCATTGGCCCCACTCACACGGGAGGCTTTGATCAGCAAGAGGGACGGATCGGGGGTGCATCGATAGGGCGCGATCACACCGCAACATCTGGGAAGCGGAGCGCACCCATCCCCGATCTATCTCTTCTGGCCGAAGATGCGGATCAGAAAAAAACCTACGAAACACTAGTACTTACCGAAAAATCCGCTGCAGGGGTGGACGTTTGATCGCCGGCACACCCATCTCTCCCGCAGCATGCGAGGTCCTGCCAAACTGCGCATGCACACGCATGCACAGTGGGCTCGCCTCGCTCTGCAGTCCGTGGCTTCCCCCCGGCATCTGATCGTGCCGGGGAGGAACTGCGCGGCGGCTAGGGGGATCTGTCTGATCCCGCCGCCGTGCTTCTCTTTTGGTGCAGCTCAAAAAAGCCGCACTTTGGCCGCGCCTATTTCCCCCAGTGTGACCGGGGCCACTGTGTTGCATGTCACTCCCCCCATGTCCACCCCCCTCCAAAGCTCCTGGTGTTGCCCCTCTGCAAAGCTCCTGGTAACTCTGCTACTCAGCCGTGGAACCCACTCTGTAACCTGGCCAGTCACTCTTCCTCAGGGTAACTTAAACCTTACAAGACTGTTGTGGTGATAAAACCATGGAGAACTATGTGGGGTAAAAATGTAGCAGATGCAGACAAAGTCTGCAGAGTGAAAGGCAGGCAGGCAGATAAGGGGGCAAGCAGAGGACAGTGGGCAGAAAGGTGGGTCGGAAGATAGGCAGGCAGAAATACCTAGACAAGACATCTTTCTGAGGGCAACCACTAAATGAACTTGGCTTTGCTGGCACTGCTTGTGCAATGAGCATGCCTTAAACATGTTTCCAGTATCCTCTGCAACAAAGTAGGGGTTTCCATGATAGATGCTAAGCTTTTTCTCAGCAGGTGAATCAATATGGAAGAACATTAGAACATAAGAAGAGTCCTGCTGGATTAGACCAGTGGTCCATCTAGTCCAGCACATAGTGGCCAACAGGTTCCTCTGGAGGTCAAATGACAGGACATAGAAGCCTATGTCTACCCTAAATGTTGTCTCCTGGCGCTGGCATACAGAGGTTTGCAGCCTCTGAACATGGAGGTTTCCTTTAGTCAACATGGCAAGTAGCCATTGAAAGACCTATCTTCCATGAATTTGTCTAATTCCTTTTAAAGCTGTCCTGTGGACATCACTACCTCTTCTGGCAGTGAATTCCACACTTTAATCACTTGTGTGAAGAAGTATTTCCTCTTGTCCATTCTGAATCTACAGCCCATCAACTTCATTGGATGCCCTCCAGGAAGATTTCCTGTCAACAGCCGTTTTCAAAGTCAGTGTCATGGGAAATGGCCACCTTATACAAAGTCTTTGATGAAATACAAGAGTCATCTGTGAAAACATAGCTAGATACTCTTTTAGTATCCAAGTGTATAGTTAACTGCCTGTGTTTTTATCATGGAACAGCCATTGTTTTTATGAAGCCACCAAGGGACCCATGCATCATTACCTTGGATAGCTTAATACATTTATGATATTGAAACGAATTGATTGGTGTGTAACAAACATATGGGATTCCATTTCTCTTATACAACAATTCACTATCGCCATTCACTGAGTCTAAACATATGACCTTTTCTGGCAGCAGACTAAAGTCTCTGCACTGTGCCCGCTTAGGGTGTTTCTGCCCTTAGGCCTTGCTTGTTGTATGATTCCTTTGTTTAACTGTCACATAAATGCTTTGGAAATAATATCTGTCCGGGACTGAACAGGTCTTTAATAAGGAGGTATATAATGTGAGCCAGTTATTAAGAAAACTTCCTGGACATCTCAGCAAAACTGGCATGGTTTCCACAACAAATTTGAGTCCCAGTTTTTAAGCTCACAGCTCCATTGTTGTGGGAGTCTCAGAGTCACTTCACATATGACTCTTGCGTCATGTAATTTCCTGTCTCATGCCTCCAGCCCAGGTTTGGAAAAGTTGAAGATCAAAGTATGAGCAGTGATATGGGAGATCACTAGTTCAAATCTCGCCTCTGCTGTGATCCTACTAGGTGGCTCTAAGGCAATCTACTCTTTCTTTTTCTCTGCCTCAGCCCAATGCCTGCAATGTGGGGATCAGGATACTGGCCTACTTTAACATGTAAATGTGAAATGAGCGTGTATCGTGAGAAGTTAATTATTTATTTCACTTCATTTATACCCCGCCTTTTCCCTGATGGGAACTCAAATCATTCTCCTCTCAAGTCATTCTCCTCTCCTCCATTTTCCCTCACAACGACACTGTGAGACAGGCTAGGCCTGAAAGTATGTGACTGGCCCAAGGTCACCCAGCAAGCTTCCATGGCACAATGGGGGGATTGAATCTGGCTCAATCCTAGCAGAGTCTCATCCTTTTCTACACTCCTTGAAGTCAACAGGCTGAGAAGACTGTATCTCTGCTTAGGACAGTGCTGTTAGACTGTGTGGGAGTCCTATATTAGGAGCACTATGGGATCTAGGGATGGGCAGGACTCTGTAACGATATGAGCTTATGTTTG
>NW_015161036.1:0-1883 GCF_001447785.1 Gekko japonicus
CTAATTTCTCACATACAGCCCATGCCTCTCAAGGCTGTGTGTGAGAAGACAACATTTTCAAGAACTCACATCCATTAGCCAAGAAAATTCTCACTCTCCTGAGACAACGCTTTTCCTATTGCTGCGGAGGTGGGGTTATCCTAGACATCTCCCTGCCTTCTGTCCACACAGAGAAAGGAGTGGAAACTACAGCAAATCATCCCCTCTCAGGGCACCATTCCCCTCACAGCTCTCTGAAGCACTATATGGCACCTACCTGTGTTCAGGTGAAAAGGCTGTTCTTAATGTGAAAACAACAGAAGAACGTGGATTGTATGCTCAATGGCACGTGGCACTGTGGATGAGAGGGCATCTTCCTCCTCCGATGACTAGCTTGCCTTGTCACACCATCAGTATGAATCAAGAGCAGTCTACCCCACCCCACAAAGGCTCACATTTGTTTGTTGTTGACAGAACTGGAGGGATGAAAGGAAGGTTATGGCCTGGGAAGGGGCAGATAGGCTCTAGTTACCGACATTCATCTCTGCCTGTACCCTCCTCCGTGATCTGTGAAATTGGGTGGTGGTGGTGGTGGAACCTGGGGAGGATTGAGTTTAAGGAGGGGTGGGACCGGTTATATATAATGCCATAGAATTCACCCTCCAAAGCTGCCATTTCCTCCAGGGAAATGGATCTCTACCTCCCTCTGCGTCACGACCCTGGTATTCCTTGGCGTTCTCCCACTCAAATACTAGCCAGGGCTGAACCTGCTTCGCTTCCGAGATCTGACAAGATCGGGCTCGCCTGGGCTATCTGGGTGAGGGCTGATGGCCACTACAGCAGAGGGAACAGGCTTATCCCACAAAGGCTCGGGGCACTGCCTACTGTTTTGTGAATTAAGTCCAGAATTTGTTAGATTCCTGGGCCTGATCGGATTCTGTCACAGGCCTAGGATTAGCCAAGCTGGATGAAGTTCTTCGCGTTTCTCCCCCCTTTTGTTCGCATATAAATCAGACATTTTGCATAGACATAATTCACCACTGCCATCTTCTCCATGGGAAATTAATATTAAACACACTGCCCTAAGTTTTATATCACAAAGAGAAACCTTATTGTGCATAAAATCTGTCAACTGACTAATTTCCCCTCCTACTAGATATCCACTCTCCAAGTTGTAATTCCCCAGCTCTGGATCTTCATACACTTACCCTGTAATTTGTGATTGGTCTGCACGGATCTTAAGGACAGTTATGGGCCCACGCAATTGGTACATGGAGTGCGAGAAGGGTGTTCCTCCATTCCCTCCGTAGTCGTACTCGGCAGAATGGGAGGCAGAGCGATTCTTAGACAGCCCTAAAATAAGTTGCAGTAGTTACAGATTCAAGGCCCAGCAGCCTCCTATTACCCAATGAGGCAATGAGACTACCCCCACCCACCCAACCCCGTGGTTCCGAATACTGACCAGCTGCTCTTACCTGCACTGGTGGAGATGGCACAAGAGAGTAACACGAGGATGGCAAAACGAAGCATCTAGAAAGAAAGTTTCCCAGGAAAGTAATGAAGTCATGGAAACGAGGACCTGAAGTTTCTCAAGGCACGGAGGTAAATGAAACCGACAGGTAAGTCACACCCTATTAAACCTCTATTAAAGGGACAAGACCTCTTTTAAAGCTCTGGGGCTGATCAGGAAAGTGTTAGAATCAGCAGCTGAGAATCGGAAGTCCCTCGGTTAGCTCATGATTTTTTATTTTAAATAAAGCTGGCGGGGAAGGTACTTCAGGCACTAGGAATCTAAATTGTCTAAGTTTCGAGAGGTCAAAGTGAAAAATGAACTGGAAGCCAGGGCAACCAGAACATCACTTTTTAAACACACACACATACACAAACATTGGCTCCCTCTTTAA
>NW_015161036.1:2995-8543 GCF_001447785.1 Gekko japonicus
ACGTGGTGGAATTGGGCCCTGGGGGACCCCCGCCCCCGAAGCTTCGTCACCAGAGGTGAGCATATGGTTTCCCCCCGACCATATGGTTTCCCCCCCCAACGAGCTCAGCCACGCCCCCGACGAGCTTGGCCACGCCCCCGACATCAGCAACGTTGCACGTCACTTCCGGTGACGTGCTGCCAGCATGCGCGCGCTTTCAGGAACAACTCCCGGACCGCGGAGAGGCTCCCCCACCGCGAGGGGTAAGTACAGTTGGCAACCCTATTGACATTGAGAAGTCCCTCTGTACCGCATAGTTCCCCCAGCCGCTTGGACACACTAGGGGTGGGTTTGGGACTCCCTGAGGAGAAAAAGGACAAAATGGCCAGCTGCCAACTCTCCAGTGGAGCCCCAAAGATTGCCAGGAAGCCCCGAGGTGGGTTCCTAGTGAGATCAGAGGGCGGTTAGGAGGCTGTCCCACCTAACCAGAGCCCAAGACAGGTACAGTGGTGGCAGCAATACCCGGAGGCAGTGGTGAAAAACTGCCCCTTCCGGTGCCAGGTCAGGCAAAGGAGGGGTGGGCAGAGTGGGGTCTGCCAGCTGACGCGGGCCCATTCCTCCACAAATATTTGTTCATGTCTTGCAGCTCTCAAACATATGATGTCTATTCTATGTGGCTGTTACGTTAAGCAAGTTTGGCCACCCTGGTCAGAAGCAACAGAACAAAGTTTGAGTCGAGTGGCATCTTTAAGTCCAACAAAATTTAATCCTGGGTATACATTTTTGTGTGAATGCACACTTCATCATATGCTACTAAGGAAGAGAGCTCTGAACAGAAGAACATAAAAGAAGCCAGGATGGTTCAGGCCGGTGGCCCATCTAATCCAACACTTTGGGTCACACAGTGGTCAAAACCCAGGTGCCATCAAGAGATCCACCAGCAAGGCCAGAACTCTAGAAGCCCTCCCACTGTTGCCCACCAAGCATCAAGAACACAGAGCATCACTGCCCAAAACACTGTGTTCCTTGTCTATACATTGTTGCTAATAGCCTTTGATGGACCTCTGCTCCATGTTTATCCAATCCCCTCTTGAAGCTATCTATACTTCTAACTGCCATCATTTCCTGGGGCAATGGATTCCACATGTTAAGTACTCTTTGGGTGAAGAAGTACTTTTTTTTAAAAAAAAATTATTTTACCATTTAAGGGGGGTACAGAATAAAAAGGGGCAAAGGGAAAAGTGAGATGCATAAAGAAGTACTTCCTTTTATTATTTCTAAATCTACTGCTCATTAATTTAATTGAATGCCCATTAGTTCTTGTATTGTGAGAAAGGGAGAAAAGTATTTCTCTACCATATGCATAATTTTGTAAACCTCTATCATGTCACCTCTCCATCATAATTTCTCCAAGCTAAAAAGCCCTAAGCTCTTTTACCTTTCTTTATAGCGAACCTAAACAGCATGATAAAAAGTAGAGACATCAACCTGCCAACAAAAGTCCGCATGGTCAAAGCAAGGGTATTCCCAGTAGTCATGTATGGCTGCAAGAGTTGGACTACAAGGAAGGCTAAGCGCCGAAGAATAGATTCTTTTGAACTATGGTGCTGGAGAAGACTCTTGAGAGTCCCTTGGACTGCAAGAAGATCAAATCAGTCAATCCTAAAAGAAATCAACCCTGACTGTTCCCTGGAAGGCCAGATAATGAAACTGAAGCTCAAATACTTTGGCCACCAAATGAGAAGGGAGCACTCACTGGAGAAGACCCTGATGCTGGGAAAGATTGAAGGTCAAAGAAGACGGGGACGGCAAAGGATGAGATGGTTAGACAGTGTCATAGATGCAACGCACATGAAATTGACCCAACTTCAGAGGACGGCGGAAGACAGGAAGGCCTGGCGTGATCTTGTCCATGGAGTCGCGAAGAGTCGGACTCAACTGTGCGACTGAACAACAACATAGGGAAGATGTTCCATCCCCTTAATCTTTTTAGTTGCCCTTTTATGCACTTTTTCCAATGCCATAATATCTTTTTTGAGGTATGGTGACCAGAACTGTACACAGTATTCCAAATGAGGCTGCACCATCGATTTATACAGGAACATCATAATACTGGCTGATCTTTTTTCAATCCCCTTCCTAATAATCTCCAGCATAGCATTTTTCCCTTTTCTTGCAGTTGTACACTGAGTCAACATCTTCAGTGAGCTATCTACCAGGATTCAAAGATCTCTCGCCTGGTCAGTTACCGCCAATTCGGACCCTATCGACATATATTAATAGTTAGGATTTTTTCCCCTCCAGTATGTATTACTTTGCTCCTGCCCACGTTGAACCTCATTTGCCACATTGACATCCATTTGCCCAGCCTTGACAGATCCCTCTGGAGCACCTCATAGTCCTCCCTGGTTCTCACCGCTCTGAATGACTTAGTGTCATCTGCAGACTTACCTACTTCACTTCTTACTCCCAATTCCCAATCATTAATGAACAAGTTAAAAAGTACTGGACATGATACCAAGCCCTGCAGGACCCCACTCCTTACCACCTTCCTCTGTGAAAATTGCCCATTTATACTCACTTTCTGTTTCCTGACAATTAAAGAGTTTTTCATTCACAAGTGGACTTGTTCTCTTATCCCATGACTGCTGAGTTTACCTAAGCACCTTTGATGAAGCACTTTATCAAAAGCTTTCTGGAAGTCTCGATAAACAACTTCTACTGAGTCACCCTTGTACACATTTGTTCACCCCCTCAAGGAACTCTAAAAGGTGGTGAGACAAGATCTTTCCTTATGGAATCCATGCTGATTATTCCTCAGTAGCATTTGTTCATCTATGTGCCTACTACTTCTGTCTTTAATAATGGATTCCACCAACTTACCCGGTATCAACACTAGACTGACCGGCCTGTAATTTCCCCAGATCTCCTCTGGAATCTTTTTTAAAGATGGGGGTTACATTAGCTACCTTAGAGTCCTTGGGGATGGAGGCAGATTTTAGTGATAGATGGCATATTTTTGTCAGGAGATCCACAAGTGATTTGTCAGTTTTTTAATTTGTCCATCAGTTGTAGGACCTCCTCTCTCATTACCTCAATCTGACTCAGGTCTTTCGACACCCCACCACAAATCAGCAGTTCTGGAGTGAGCAAACATCTCTCATCTTCCACACTGAAGACAAAGGCAAAAAATTCATTCAGCTTCTCTGCCATTTCCTTCTTACCTTTAACTGTTTCCAATACTTTGTTTGTTAACCATGCAAGCCTCTTTTATTATACCTATTCATACCTTTCCTAACCTGTAGTTTTAAATAGTGTCCAAGCTTCCTGAAGGATTTGACCTTCCTTATCTTTCCTTTCCGTTTCTTCTTCACAAGCCCCTTCATTTGAGAAAAGTTGCCCCTTCAAAAATTAAACATAGTTGTGTTTGTCTTTTTGGGCAACTTTGTTAAGTCTGCTACTTAACAAAATGAGTCAGAGAGTGATTCAGCAAAGATCAGCTTTATTCAGCAACTCGTAATGCAAACTCCAACACAGATAAACTTGGATAGCCAGAACAGCTTTTGCATTGAAGCTGTTCCACTTTTAAACTCTCCCGGCTAATGTAGCCACGCCTACTATACAATACCAACCAATAAGATTGTATACATAAAGTCCAATCACAGACGTTCCTGCTCAGGGAGCTTGATGGCATGTGATTGGTTGGTTCTTCCTGGGCTACCAATAGGATTGGAGGGATTAGGATCCTAGCCCAGGATGAAGTTTAACATAGCACTTCAATGAGGTGGTTCACATACAGTTATGTATTCCATTGGCAGCTATTGAATATATCACAAATTCCTCCCCCCTAAGTAACAACATACATTAACACTCATAGTCATTTAAGTATGTTGGAGTACGGCGCACACTGCGTAGCTGTGCAGGCTCAGGACACAATTCAGCTTGGGGAGACCTGCTTGACTCACTAGTCTCTGAGTCAGGTACACTTTCATCCTCGGTTGCAGCCTCGAAGGTAGGGGTCTGCCCTACTTCGAGGACAGTACTGGGCATGGCAGTACTCACCTCCGTGGTTGGAGGTCTGGGACAGTTGTCAGGTTCGGGAGACTCAGCCGGCTGGGAGTCTAGGCTTTCCTTCGCCCACCGCTGCCTAAGCTGGTCTACGTGGCATCGCCACTTGCGTCCATTTGCAAGCTCGACCACGTACATTCTTGACCTTATAACTTCACTCACTCTGGGTGGAAACCATGAGTGATCCTCTGCATAGTTCCTGCAAAAAACCTCGTCACCTTTCTCATAAGTGCGAACTTTAGGAAGTGCACTCTGATGCTGGGGCTTCAGATCATTAAGATCTGAGTGCAGGCGATCTAAAAGGGTGGTGAGGCAGTGCCCCATCAGCAGCTCGGCCAGGCTGCGGCCTGTGGACGAACAAGGGGTCACGTGTTGGTGTAACAGAAATGAAGCTAGTTTCACACACACCCCAATCGCCCTGCATCAATTTGCCTAAGGCTTCCTTGGTCGTCCGGACCATTCTTTCAGCTTGGCCGATAGAGGCTGTGTGAAAGGGAGCTGACGTCAGGTGCCTAATCCCGTTGTCGGATAGGAACTGGGCAAACTCCCTAGAGGTAAATTGTGCGCCGTTGTCGCTCACCTTCACGTCCGGTAGCCCGTGGGTAGAGAACAAACGGCGCAGTACATGGATGACAGTGATCGAAGAGGTAGAGTGCATGTGAGCAACCTCAAGCCACTTTGAGTATGCGTCAACAACTAGGAGGAACATTTGTCCCTGTACAGGCCCCGCAAAATCCAGGTGAAGCCTGGACCATGGCTTGCCTGCAGATTCCCATCTCTGCAGTGTAGCGGTAGGAGGCTCGGGCCTGGCCCGTTGGCAGGGCATACAAACTCTCACCCATTCTTCGATATCAGCGTCAAAGCCTAGCCACCAAACATACCCCCACGCCAGCGCCTTCATATGTACCATCCCGGGGTGCTCTTCGTGCAAGGATACCAGGACCTTCTCCCTGAGCGTCCCTGGCACGACTACCCGGTGTAACAGGCCGGATTAACCCCCCGGCCAGAGCAACCCCAGGGTTACTCTGGCATAGCCTAGAGTAACCCCGGGTTAATCTGGCCAGCTGTAACAGGTCAGATTCACCCCCCGGCCAGAGTAACCCCGGGGTTACTCTGGCCTAGGCTAGAATAACCCCCCCATTCCCCCCCCCGGCCAGAGAAACCCCGGGGTTACTCTGGCCAAGGCTCTGGCCTAGGCTAGAATAACCCCGCCCGGCCAGATTAACCCCCCAGGCCTGCTTTCTGGGGCTGCTGTCTTTTCCTACTAAGAGAGATACTTCCCCAATAACCAGAGAGAACCACCTTCTGTTGCCAGAGGCACTGCCTTTTACTCTTGGGAAGCCCAAATACCGAGGGCACCCCACTTATAACCTGACCCAGAGAGCCACAGGACATAGAGCACGGCCCAGTCTAGACACTGGTTCTGGCCCCACACTCTTCTATTTGGAGTGCATCCATGATGACATTATTCTTAAGGAGATTTTAATAAGGAACTGCTTGC